>NW_015114101.1:0-16047 GCF_001443285.1 Poecilia latipinna
ACTGGAAGATAGAAATAACCTTAAAGAATCTGGAGTAAGACCATGACAAAATAAAAAACATTCACGGGAAACAAATGAGGAACCACCAAGTATTAAATGCCACAGGTGTGACAAAGGGGAAAGAAAATTCGGAAATGTATGTATTCACAATTTTAGAAATATAAAAGAAACATAGATATAAACCTACTTGGATTAAAGATCAAAGATTTTTTTTCATACAATCAATGATCTTCTTATAGAACTATAACTGTTTTCAAAAGGAATTTTGTAATCTTGATGTGTAGCTAAATAGTATTTTAGTATTTAAGCAAATAAGAGATTCCAAATTTACACATCAAGAAACCTTTCAAGTGTTGAGTACTGCCTTTTTTTAGCCACATTATAACCGTCGAGCTAATTAGCACATTGTTGTGGGAGCACAAATCAAAATGCGTTTGCTGTGATAAAACAATTAGGAATTTTGGGTGCAGGTCAAATCTCCTTGAGGCATGATTCTTTAAATCAATCAGAGTTCAGTTTGAGGCTGAAACTTTCCAGGAATAACCTGCGTTTATCCACGCTCAGCATGTTTGTGCTTAAACATGTACATGTTTGTCAATAAAAGATCTTTAGTTTTAAATTAACACTGTACATTATGTGCAAGTTAAGCTACGCTGATTTATTTATTACATGACTATTATAATTATTTAGCACTTCTTTTTACACATTATTAACAAAAACATGCGTGAGATATTTAAGCCATAAGTCATTTGTGCTATATTTGGATACCACTGTCTAGTCTGTCCAGTTTCCCCTCTTGTAGGACAAATTTATTTTCCTACATAAACATTGTATCACATGCTTTATATGGTCTGAAATGTAGTCTAATGCTGTGATTTTATGTGTCAGCATTTGTCAACTGCTTTGCCCGCTGTCTATGGCTAGTGCAGAGACGGAAATTCAGCTTGTTCTTAACTTGGAAGCATGAAGTGCTGGCCCTCATCGGCTGAACTCACACTGCCCTCAGAGAAGAATGTCCACCTGTCCAGAATGAAGCCGCAACTTAATCTACTCCAATCCATCTGTTTTCATATCTGACAACTGACATAGACGAGATAAACATTTCTAATCGAAAATTTCTAGTGTAAGTGTGATTTTTAAAAAAAAAGTACTATGAACATCTAACATTAGTGAGTCATCACTTTGTATGCAAGGTATGCAAAAGACCAGCACGTCAGCCACTAAGTAATTAATTTACTATTGTAAGATAAGAAACGAAAGCAGTTCCATTATGTGCCTGAACATCCTCATACTCTTTACCTTACCAAGTTCTTCAGAATTTCTCAATAACACCTACACCAGACCGAATCATTCATTTTGAGTAAACAATGACGAGCACTTTGCCCTCCCCTCCAATTTTTCTAAAGAATCCTTCACCAGAGTTTTTGTAAACAAGGATTACAGTCTCGCCGTAACACCTACTTACTCTACTATTAAGTGTCATACAAATCTTGCAGCCATCCAGATAGTTTGCATGCAAAGAAACACCATCTTCTATACGGTGCAAATAAACCCCAGGCACCCACAGCAGATGCTTTGCATCATGATCCAAACTGTTTAACCCAAAAGCCAGACTGAAGTATTTAAGTTTGCTGGATCTCGTACAAAACATCCCCAGCAGTGAGAATTACGCAACTACGCAACTTCAGCCGGCGACAAGCCTGGCACTGCTGTGGTTCAAGCAGCAGTTAAAATATGAAGCTGGGATGTCTACAAAAAAAAAAAGAGTTAAAAACCCCATTTGAAACATAAGGATTTACATTTTTTTTAATACCTTGCCCAGCAGGACACCCATCTTGTGTCTCCAGCGGCCTTTGACAAGAGAAGCCACTTTGATCCAAAGGTTGAGCTGGGAGTTGTACAGCCACACATCCCTGCTGTTAATGCGTCCTCCTGCGAATGCAATACAACATTATTGTTACAAACTTGACAACTTTATGTGGAAAAAAGGGCAGAAACAAAGAGAATCTGTTAGCCAGACACATATGCAAAGTTTACCAACTGCCATGTGTTATTTTAAATATATGATATATGCATATCTTCACCTAAAATTGTTAACTGACTGCTAGAGCAGCAAAACACATTTCAATTCTATTGAGTGAGAACACAAAGGGTAAGTTTAGAACGGAGTCATTCCATAGGCTTGTACAAAAAAAAAAAAAAACAAGTAATAAAAAAAAATTGGTTTTGTTTGAGATAAAAAAAGAACAATGATAAGTATGTTATTGTATCACAGGCACGCATTCAACAAGCGCCAACATGTGCCTGAAATCTCACAATAAACCTCTCACTACTCATCACAGAGAAGCACTACATATTACACATTAGATATTCTCAATGCATTCCATTATTTTCAGGCCTTTCCAATTGTCAAAATTTCTGACTGCATACGTACACTCTATATTGTTTATTTGATAATGAAGAAACTCTATTCAGTCACTTCAAAGTAAGCAAAAAGACAGATAAAGATCTGCAGAGCAAGTTAGACCCAGCATGTGCCTACTTAATAACCCGCCGGATACTTAAAGAGCCAGACAGTCTGTTGCCCTTGAGGCCTCAATTAGAAATTTGTAAGATGGAACATGTCAGTGGAAGACGAGTTTCTTAAAAGAGAAAAAAGGGGATTTAGAAAGATGATGTTTTAAATAACAAGCCAAAACCTGAATGTTCTAATAACATTTGTAACGGAATAAATGTCATCATTTGCTTTTTATTCCAGCTTTGTTTCAGCTGCAACTTGCAACAATGTATGAGGTTCGTTTAGGTTTTGTCCACCATATAATGCTCATCTATATGACAGGAAACAGTTTAATGAACTTTTATCCATACATTGGCACGCTTCCTGTCAGTGGACACTGAAACAATACTTTTTGTACTTCTGCAGTTTACAGGCTGCAGCTGTGCTTGGGTACAGGCTGGAAGGCCTGTGCTTGTACCAGTTTCCTGTGTGAAAAGGGACAGACACAGGCAGGAGGAATGCAGCACACCAGTGCTGTCAAAAGTATAGAGGACAAAAATACAATCAGTCATAAAAAAAGATCAAATGCTTAACAATGAAAAAAAAAAAAGGGGCAGTGAGGATCATAAGACTATATAAACAAGTAACGCTTATGTATTGTATGTGTTGGGCATAAAACTGTGGGGGATGAGCAATGTATGTTTTTAAGCAGCGCACGAGAGCAGATTTATAACTCATGTGAGGACTTGGCACATGTGCAGAATAAAGCAGACTCTTTGCTGAGGGGGACACTTTTCTTTTTTTTTCCCTCTCTTTTGACTTGTTTTTCCTCTTTCTTCTTACGCTACTCAGCAGTTAATCTGCATGAATGTTAACAGTTTCTTTAGAGCATGTCTAAACACAACCAGTACCTATGGGCTCTCCATACTTTCCGTAATAGAATTTTCTTTACAATAATTTGACGAAAGGAAACATGCGCATCAACCCTTAAACAATTTGCAGCTACTCTACAGGCTGCAACCTGGAATCAGAACCTAAGTCCCTTAAACTGAACAACAATCTGTATTCATTTGTTAAAATAAATTAGGTCATAGAAATGTCTTGCATAATCTAGGTCTTATTTTTTTCTCTCTCTCAGAGGAGACTTAGTGCTCTCTTGGCACACAGTTAATTTAAAAAACGAAGCAGTTTCCAGGAGGCCATGACAGATGTAATATATAAGGTTCTGATTTCTTTTTCAAAGCTCTTCACAGTAAAATCTTTAGAAGACAATAAGTGTTCCTAGAATGTGTTCTACATCCAGCTCTATGAAATCTGTTACAACGGAGATTAACTAAATCAGAAGAGTTAGCTGACAAATAAAGGCGTCTCCGTGTACTGAACTGAGAATTCAGCCAGATGTTTTCAATAATAGATACCCAGGCTTAAAAAAAATGACAGAGGGGAAAATTGATCATAGGCTTTCTTGCCAATATTAAAAATACTGGACGGTAAGAAAGATGAGCACTAACTTTAAAGGTGTGTACTAATGATTTATTTATTTTTTTGGAATAACATTTTCCTTCTAAATAATTAAGATGAACTTGACTTTGACTAGTTTTTACAGAAGATACTTGAAAGAAGGAATATTAACTTCCCTAGCACATAAATATGGAAAAGTATTTTCTTCATTGCAAATACTTATTGGTAGTTAATCATCCTCAACAAAGCAGGAAAGAAAAAAAAAAGGATACAATAGTATGCTAATGTCTGCTACAAGGCATCTATTTACAGCGAAGTCGGACATGTCACTGTCACAACTGCTTAAATAAAAATGATTTTCAATAATATCCGCTTTCATTAAGGAGTTTCCTTTCGCAGCATGTGTTTCCAGATCAATGGCATAGGTAAAAGGTTAAGAGTAGGTAAGTAAATACAGAGATCCTATTGACCAACCCACCGGACTGACACCAGAACTGTTGACCTTCCATTTTTGTTTGACTAATTCAGATTGCTTGATTTTAAGACTTGAACTTTTTTTTTTTTTGCTAATACACAGAATGTAACAAATACAACATGATCTTACCAGACACCAAGATGTCATTGCGCAAGGCGCAGACAGCGTACTCTGACTTGGTGAACTCAGGCAGCTTCGACAGGGATTTCCATTCCCCTGTGACTGGATCATAGCAATCGTTGTAGGGCAGGTTGAAGCCCCCCACTCGCTCACAACCCCCAACCACTACAATCACCTCTGAGTAGCCAGTCGACCTGTGCGGAGGAGAGTGAGTAGGTGTCAGGCATAAAAATATGAGATATAGTAGCAACAACAAATAAAAAAAGACAAGATTAACGCTTTCCAATCAGTTTAACAGACAAACTAGACTAAATATGCTCTCTTCTGTCACCCTGTGAAGGAAGTTTGCATACAAATCCACATTGGTCAAAGGCACGATTTATAATTAACTTCGCGTCAGATCATTATAGACATGCAGCAGCACAAGACATGGTTAGAAAGAAGACTTTGAGCTGAATCTCCATGATCACAAACGTTTGTTCTTAGGGCGATGAATACAGAGCTGCAGCTTTTCCTTAGCATGTGAAAGAAAGCAGACCCAGCACTGGCAGGTGTTGAGGGGCTTTGGCTGTGTGCTTAGCTGTCTACATGCACACAGACACACAACTAAAAGACAATGTTGCACACAAGCGGTTAAGCTACATCTGTTGGAGTGTGTGTACAACAGATCAATTATATCCCTGGCACCTCTGAAGAAAGCAGAGGCTCTGGTGTACAAACAAAGCCAGAAAATAGAGGATCTGTTTTGACCACCATTTTGGCCCTCTAGGCAAATGGAGAACACAATAAGAGGGATGAACTGCTCGACTGGTTTGATGATTTGAACAGCTCAGCCTGTGTTACGACAATGCACCTGAAATACATGTTGCACAGCCTTAATAACTGACAGCTGGAACTGGTCCCATTTTAACCATTGCAGCGTTTCAAATTTCAAACGCAGCTGCCTTGCTCTTTGCTAGGGGACAGCCCACCATATGCTCATTTTTAGTTTCACGTTTAGAAGGCATCAGTCAGCTCTAGCCTTTGTCCTTTATTAATGAGCTCAACTGGACACCATTACAGCAACAAAAGAACAAACCACCAAAAATAAATGAAAATCCAGTAAATTGGTGAGAGATGAACGAACAGGAACACAGAAAAGAAAAAAAAAAACGTGATGTGAGCTTCACCTGTGGTTTGACAACAAGACTCGACATTTTCAATTGATTGCTATTTCTTGCATCATATGTTTTTTTGTTTGTTTTTTTTAAAATCTGTCTATGTTTGAACATGCCTGACTCCCCTCTATCATTTACATTTCAAGACTGCTACAAAACAAAGCCAAGTGAGCGACAGACTTGTCTCTTCAGCACAACAACACTCCCCGTCTGTGTCTCTGACAAGCATGTACAACAACACCACAACCACAGCAGCCAGGAGCAGAGTTCATTAGCAACTTGGCATCAAAGTAAAACAAAAACATAAATAGTAGACAGATGTAAAAACAAATCCCTTTCTGAGGAAAGATTAGTCATTTGAAATCACACTACTTCCACAGACTTTCATATTTAAAGCTGCCTGAAACCTTCCTCATACCAAAGAATGCTAACATTTTCAGTACCTGCGTGGACGAGTTCTGGGTGACATCATTTCGTTTCCTAGCACGTGGTAGCGCCTGGCCTCATGGAGGAGCTGGTAGCACTCTGGAGCATTCTGGATGAGCTCGTCTCCCTCCACTGTCTGGACGAAGTAATTGGGGTGAAGCAGGGGCAGCCGAACGTGCTGCAGCAAACTGTTTAGCATGGGCCGCCTTTGGTCCACGTTGTGGTACACCCATTTCATCACTGCCTCAAACACTATCTCCTCCTTACTGACGAACAAATCTTCTCTGCCAATGTAGTCTTTGAGCTCTTCAAGCCGTAGGTCAAGAAACTCTTCGTGGTTTGACACTTCTGAGAAGTTTGCCAAGGCGTAATTTTTGCAGCGGCTAGCAAGCTGCTTGAGAGCGTGAGCATCCGCAAAGCGCTGAATGCCAACACAGTTGCATGGGTCAAGCTGGTTCTCTAGGAACTTTGCACAAGCATCCCGCAGTGTGGTGATCTGGAAGAGGTTGGAGGTCTCAAAGAGAAACTGGACATTCTCGGTGGTGATCTTGGCACGCCCAGTGTAAACGTAGTTGAGGAAGGCCTCCATCGCCTTGGCCTCAATGCCGTTGATTTCAACCAGCATCTCCCTGCTCTCACGGTGATCATTGCAGAACATGGCTTTGAAGTAGGAAGAGCAGGCACAGAGCACAGCACGGTGGCAGGGAAACTCGCGGCCCTGCACGCTGATGACCACATCAGTGAAAAGGCGGCAGTCGCGGAACTCATTGAACACCTGAAGGATTCCCTCCGAATGTGACGCACCAGAGCAGAAGTCAAAGTCATCGCCTGCTTTGTATTCAACTGGCAAAACCTTAAGGAAAAAAATTACATTCATAAATATCTTTAAAAAACTGTGGCTAGCGTAAAATATACTTAAAATCAAAAGACTTAGTACCTTGCGTTTGACAACTGGCGATTCTTTGGTGTCTGAGGTGCTGCTGTTTGTTCTCCTGCCCAGAGCCAACAACACCATGGCTGCTACTTTTAACAGAAATGCTCCTTGAACTTTTGGGTAATCTAAAAAGATGAAATGAAAGGTATCGCAGAATTATTCATCATGTGGTTGTCGATTTGGCCAAAGAGTGGAGAATAAGGAAGGGGCAAGGGAAGAAGAAATATTACCCTAATTGGGTAAGTACAACATTAAACGAAAGCTTGTCTTGTAAATTGCCATGAAATGACATTCATAGTAAAGTGGCATTATATAAATAAGTTGAATTTAATTAAAATCTAAGTTAACTGAGCATAAGCAAAAAGAAAAAAAAAATACTTCAGTCTTGTGGAAAAAGATAGATGTTTTCAACTGGGTAAGTACAGGTGGCAAATAAATACACTTTACTTCCTCTAGTGTGCATCACCTCTGCAAACAGTTGTGCCCTGGAGCACAATTGCTTGCATGAGACAAGGATGACAAAGAGGCAGAGAAACGGTTGGAGAGGCCAACCTACATGCCATTCAGGGTTGTTTTGAAATAAACTGATAATAAGGGATGCTATTAGAGAATATTTCATGAGCGCTTGACTAAGTGAGTCCGGACTGCCAACAGATAACCTTGAGTAACTTTTTTGCATCATTAAAATAAAAAATAAGTAATCTTTTGCTATTGTCACTTTTAATAATACAAAAAAGTACAAATACATAGACCAAACAAATTTCTTAACCAAGACAAAATGTTTTCTTCTCCTCTGGAAAAAGCCTTTATTAGCTTTAAAGAAAAAAAAATTATGCCTTGGGCTATACTGCCTGTTTCAAAAACTAACAACACAGGCCTAAGTCCGAGTGAGGTCATTTATCCCTTGTTATTTTTAGTTATTTTTAACTTGGACTCAACCCATTCACGTGTCTTATTTGCCAGCAGCGGTCCAGCGGGTCACTGCAGCCAGGAAGATTACAATACAGGTTTAGCCAGGATGCGTCTGACATTTGCTGTGTGAATGAGCTTTACTTCGGAGGACACAAAGAAAACATGGCATTTACAGAAACACTGGGCTAAAGCAAACAGAGATCTAATAATAAAACCATCTGAACTTATGTATCTATTTGTGTTTTTATTTTGATATAAAGCTGGATGTATCACTTTTTTAATCAATTAAAAGGTTGTAATATGTTATTACTGTTAATTAATTAAAGAGTGTGCAGCTGCGTGGAGAGATAAGCTAACAATCGGTTAAACAAAGCAAAGCTGGCTCGCGCCCGACCGTTACTGGTTTAGCAAACTGATCAAGTTAGCTAGATTCTTGAAAAGAAAAAAATAAACAATTACAACAAAGCGAGAAACATTCACAACAAATGTCTGTAAATAATACAGTTTTACAAGACAAAAGCGTTACCGTGAAATAAAGTTTCCAGATGCGGCCTCTGTCTTCTGTCACAAGTAAAGGAAAAACAAAGGAGGGGGGGGGGGATATTAGAAAAAAAAATAAAACTCTATCTTAAAAACGCTCGCCACTAACTTATCATATATTCCATCGAACTGTTGTGAAAAAATAACTTGGCTGCGACACAGTCAGGACATTTTGACGTGTTTCGAAGACAAAAACAAAGACTCCTAACTATCTGACCAAGTTGTAAACAGAACCTTTATATACATCTACTTGTCAGAGGAAAAAAAAAAACGTTCCACTGGGCCTACGCAGATTTTACTGATGCATCCTGGGAAGCTGAGTCTCTTTTTCTTCCAGGGATGTAGGCTTGTCCGACAAGAAAACTACACTCCCCAAGAGGCTCCAGTTCTCCACGTGGCTTCCCTTTGTTTGCAAACAAACGCAAGTTTTATCAGAAGAAAAATCCAATACAAGAAGTGGCTGCAGGATTGAAAAAACACGAAAACAACCGATATCTTTGCCATTTAAACCATTGTTATAAAAACCTGTATGTGATGATTAGTGTTTTGCAGAGTTAAGCTGCTTACAAAAAGATTTCAATGTTTACATATAGAAACATAAACAGTGTACAAAAAAGACGACGTAACATGAAAAATATGTTACGTCGTCTAATTTTAAATCTATCGGCTGATCAAAACAAAATGATGGTCACTACCCCTCCCCCACGCTTCCCCTTCAGGTGAGAAGGAAGGAGGAACTTCGCTGGAACAAAGGATGTCATAACTTCCTGTCAATGTTGCAAAATACTTTTCAAGAGCTTTAAACTGGATCGCCTTACACTTCCAACGAAGTAAACAACAATGCATATAGAAAAAACCTAATCGCTAAGCTTAACATAAACCACAGGTGATGGTCAAATTCCACAATATTGCTACTTTTTGAAAATATGCTTAAAACCAGTATTACCAGATTAGTTACCAAAATCAAGACACAGGGGAAATTAGTGGAGGACATAGCATTGTGGTTTGTCCTAAAGCATCTGCTGGCCAAGTTGACCAAAACCAAACCACCTAATAGAAGACCTAAGTTTTTTTTTTTTTTTTGAAAACAATTGTTTTGCAAATGAGACAAATACAAATTAAACTTTACTGTTCAATAAATAGAAAGTTGTTATTACAGAACTACAAATACTGGCAAATTTTACGACATGCCAAATGTGCTATGAAGTAGGTACTCAGGTGTTAGGAGACACTTCTGCGGTACTTGTTAGACAGACAAATGTGTCCCTCTGCTGTTGAGCTGCTGTAGCACACACATAGACCAGGTCCTCCATCAAATGATGTCTGGATAATTACCGCCATTCATTTCCCTTTATGGTCCATGAATTGCCATGTCAGTGATCTATTTACACACCCAGTTTTAGACAAACAAGGCTTTGAAAGCAAACATAGTGGAGTGTTTTATTTTTTTTATATGGTCATAAACTGTAGTCCATCAACATGTTCCACAAGACTTTTTATACATCAGACAATACATTTTACATAGCAAAAATTGTTACATTTACAAACATAAACATACAAATTTAACAAGCTTAGCTGTGTTTATTTTACATAGCAATTTCAGACCTCTCAAACACAAAATAAGAAATACTTATTGATCAAACTGAGTTCTTTAATACACAAATAGCTACAGGATGCAGCGATGCTGCATCCTCGCTGGAAATTATAAATCAGCCAGCACATAACACATTGATTTTGCAACTGTTAATTAAGGAATTTCTTAAATAGTCCTTTACTTTAAGAGTGTCAGAAAAATTTGACAGAAGAGTGATAATCATTTTTAACTTTTTCAGCAGTATGACAAAATAACAAATTAACTGACAATAAAAGGTTACAGATCCCAAGACATTTAAATGTAGTGCCAGTGAAGAGAGCAGTAGAAAATGAAACACCTTTCTGCTTGTTCTCTGTCCTTTCTTTTATCTTTGCAGGGTTATTTAGGTCTCCAAATAAATGGTGAATGGACAAGGGGCAGCATACAACCTGGATATTTGCATCACAGGTCGACAGAAATACATATCAAACACCCATATACCTGCACACTCAGGCCTCAGGCCTGGAGCGGTCAGTTAATCTTCCATGTATGCCTTTGATCTGCGGGATAAAGCTGAAATATCTGGAGAGAACCCATGCATGTTCAGGGAGAAATATCGCAGCAAGCAATCAAACCCAGGATGTTCTTGCTGCAAAGCAACAATGCTAACAACTGTTCCACAGTGCAGTCCCAAGAAGAACACTTTCATTGGAAATTATACAAAATAAGGCAAATTAACTGGGCATGATGTGATTAAAAATACTCTCATTAAACAAAACAAACTGCAAGGTATCCAGATGTTCAAAACTTGCAACATGGTCGCCACAAAAGAGAATTCACAAGCCATAGTTTGAAGACTTAATCAAGACAAACCTCATAACACATTAATGTACTTCGAAGTGGTGAGACTTTTAAAAAATGCCACATTTGGTAAATAGGACTTCAAGTTTATAAACTGTTACAGTGAGTCAGAAGCTTCTTGTGTCATGTTGTAAGTCAGTGGATTGTACATACATATAGCTAATTTTCCTTTTTCTGAAATAGGAAAAAAAAAGGAATAAACATTACTGAGGATAAAAAAACCTGATGTGTGCAAAATATTTTTTTTCTTGCAATTGGAAGTTTTTACTAATATGTCTGCTTGCAACCTCATATTATGGGTTACTTGTAGCTTATCTTAAAAACTACCTACTGTAAATAGTACTTTTCTGTTGATTTCATTTAATTATTGGAAGACTTGCATTTTTTGGTGTTTATATTGTCTCTTTATATGGACATTTTGTTTTCTCTCTTCAACAGCTGCGTCCAGACATTCCTGAACTTTACCTGCCAAGCAATTACACATCTTTGTAATAGGTGTGTGCATTTGTTTTTGTTTTACTCAACCTGGTAAACCTTTAATTTTAATTTATAATGTGTTTTTTTTCTAGAACATACACGTTTTTTTTATCTGTCTCTTTCCAATAATGTTTAATGTTGAACTATCTAACTTTAATGATAAATATTTTTTTTTACATATTTGTTGAAACTGTCAGTGTGTCATGACAGTATTGCATGAGAGATAATCTGTGGAGGAGATTGATATTTTCACAGATCATCTGTCTCAAACAAAGTCACGTCATGGTGACTTTATTTTCACAAATATATAAAAGTCAGTGTGTTTTTATTTTCACAAGAAAATATTTGTGTAGGCTACTTATGTATGTTAGGGGTGCACCAATCAATCTTCCCCGATTTTCTTAATTTCAAAGATTGGTGATCCGCTGATACATCTGTAGCTGATTTTATCCACTGAACTCATCTACCTCAGCAAAGATCTAAAAATCAACCACTGTCCTCTCCTGCTCTCCTGTGAGAGTGTAGCGGATACCAGGGTTCTGGACCCGTAAGCAGCAGAGGATGAAGCTGAAAAACAGCATGGAAATGAGCACACGGGAGACACAGTCTGTGTTACTCCAATTTCTCTCAGCTTATGAGAAACAGCAGAGCAACAGGCAGCTCAGAGTCTCCATGCACCACCTACCAGTGAAACACCGTTACTGGACCCATCCTCATTAACCCCTGTTAACAAATAAAATATCTTCTTATCATGACCCCACAAACATTTAAAGAAATGCATGCTCTTCTTTTCACTGGCACACACCAGTGGGCATCACAAGAGGTTTGACTGATAGACCGGCCCACCAGGTCGTGTTGTGGTTCCATTGACACTTTGCCCTATGTCTGTTAGGAGATGGAACCCAAATAACAAATAAAAATGGGTAGAGCGGTAAAGTGGAGGGGCCAATGGTTCCCTGGCCCCTCCTGTTAACTGCTGATGACATCATTGTCAGCAGCAGTTGCCATGCTGCTGACAATGATGTCATCAGCATGACTTCAACTGATGTCTGTGTCATGAGGCCCTTTATGATGTCATAGAATCCATGACATAACCAACTGATCAGTTAATTCTCCGATCAGGCGACACAAACCAGTCAACACAAGATTCATTTGGAAGTTTTAGCTGAGCTCAATAAAAATGACTGACGAAAGCCCACAGAGGGAAATGGATGTGAAGCCTGAGGTTTCTTTTTGGACAAAAGTGAAGAAAACGTTTTCCAACAAAGTTCATCCAGTTCAAAGAAGCCCAGACTACAAGAAGAAAAACTTTCTCAGCGATCTGCTGTGGAAAGTGATTGAAAAGGCTGCAGATGGACCAACTCTGCACCTTGTCAGAGAAATCTTTGGGGAACAACACAGCAAAATTTTGGTCTTGCTGTTGATAAAAACTGGAGAATTAAATGTGGAAGTACTCTCGGAGGTGTCAGAAGAGCTAAGTGAAAGAATTTTCCAGAGTATTGCTAGAGATGCATTCCACTTTGCCAGTGGACTGCATTTAATTGTACTACTCGATTACCCGGAAGGACACGAAGTAATTGTTGAAAAATTCAAACGGCACCTGGAGAATCCTGTTCCTCCAAAGAAAATGTTCACGTCTACAAAAAGGAAGATCAGAAGGACTTTTTTTCCAAATGAGGACTTGTACTCAGATAAAAACTGTCTGAGTGAGGATTATAGTCAGGAAACCATGGATCCTGAACAATTTTTAAGGGAAGCAAACAAGATGGGTTTCACACGTGGAACCAAAACCGAAAGGAGAGTTATGGTGCAACAAATTCTTTGGAGATTAATTTATAAATCTAGTAACAGATCAAGCTACGCGGGCTACAAAAGGAAACACACCGAACCAGTCCAGAGAAAGCTTGCACCAATAATCTGGAAGGAAGTAAAAGACATAAATTTTGTCTTTTTTGAGAACATGGAAAAAAAACTCTCCCGCGATATCTTTCAACTTCTCTGTGGAAATGACGATGTAGTGAGGGAATTTCTCTTCAAAATGATAAAAAGTGACAACCCTGTAGTTATTTACAAGGTTGTACAGTCCTTTCGCAGAACCCTAGCAAGACCGAGGAAAATCCATTTTCAAGAAAACTTTCTTCAAAAGGCATGGAGGTGCATCAAACAGGCTACCTGTTGTGCAGACGATTCGGATGTAGTAGAGAGGCAAGAACCCACTAAGAGTGGACTAAATGTTGTGTCTAGTCCAAGCTTAGTTAGGCCTCTAAGCTTCGTCTGCTCAGAGATCAGTACTGACTCAGAGGAGTCAAGGCCGGTCTCCGAGTCAGGACCGGTCTCCAATTCAGGACAGACCTCTGAGACAGGACCTGCCTCCGAGTCTGGACAGACATGTGAGACAGGACCTGCCTCCGAGTCTGGGCCTGCTTGTGAGTCAGGACCTACCTCCGAGACGGCACCTGCCTCCGAGTCAGGGCCTGCTTGTGAGTCAGGACCTACCTCCGAGACAGGACCTGCATCAGAGTCTGGAGAGATCTCTGAGTCAGGACCTGTCTCCGAGACGGCACCTGCCTCCGAGTCAGGGCCTGCTTGTGAGTCAGGACCTACCTCCGAGACAGGACCTGCATCAGAGTCTGGAGAGATCTCTGAGTCAGGACCTGTCTCCGAGACGGCACCTGCCTCCGAGTCAGGGCCTGCTTGTGAGTCAGGACCTACCTCCGAGACAGGACCTGCATCAGAGTCTGGAGAGATCTCTGAGTCAGGACCTGTCTCCGAGACGGCACCTGCCTCCGAGAAAGGGCCTGCTTGTGAGTCAGGACCTACCTCCGAGACAGGACCTGCATCAGAGTCTGGAGAGGTCTCTGAGTCAGGACCTGCCTCAGAGTTAGGACCTGTCTCCGAGTCAGGACCTACCTCCGAGACAGGACCTGCATCAGAGTCTGGAGAGGTCTCTGAGTCAGGACCTGTCTCCGAGATGGCACCTGCCTCCGAGTCAGGGCCTGCTTGTGAGTCAGGACCTACCTCCGAGACAGGACCTGCATCAGAGTCTGGAGAGGTCTCTGAGTCAGGACCTGTCTCCGAGATGGCACCTGCCTCCGAGTCAGGACCTGCCTCAGAGTTAGGACCTGTCTCCGAGTCAGGACAGACATCTGAGACAGGACCTGTCTCCGAGTCAGGACAGATATCTGAGACAGAACCTGCCTCTGAGTCTGGACAGTTCTCTGAGTCTGGACCTATCTCCGAGAGAGGACCCGCCTCTGAGTCAGGACCTGTCTCAGAGTGAGGACAGACATCTGGGACAAGGCCTGCCTCAGAGTCAGGACAGATCTCTGAGACAGGACCTGTCTCCGAGTCAGGACTTGTCTTCGAGTCAGGACCCGCCTCCGAGTCAGGACCCACCTCCGAGTCAGGACCCGCCTCCGAGTCAGGACCTGTCTCAGAGTGAGGACCTGCCTACGAGACAGGACCTGCCTCAGAGTTAGGACCAGCCTCCGAGTCAGGACCAGCCTCCGAGTCAGGACCTGTCTCAGAGTGAGGACCTGCCTACGAGACAGGACCTGCCTCAGAGTTAGGACCAGCCTCCGAGTCAGGACCAGCCTCCGAGTCAGGACCTGTCTCAGAGTGAGGACAGACATCTGGGACAAGGCCTGCCTCAGAGTCAGGACCTGCCTCTGAGACAGGACCTGTCTCCGAGTCAGGACCTGCCTCAGAGTTAAGACCTGTCTCAGAGTCAGGACCTAGCTCCGAGTCTAGACAGACCTTTGAGTCCTCATGCCTAACAGTGTTAAAAGGATTTTTTCTCACCAACGGAGTGACACGTTGTCAGAAGCGTCAAAACTGGATGCGTTCTTCACCAGAACTTCAAAACTTACGGGAGTGGATGATTATGGCCTTAAGAGTGCTTACAAGTTTTGGATCCGAGAATACTGGAAACCTTTAGACATCCGCTGTTAGTCAGAGCAAAGTGGGTAGAGCGTACCGAAGAGTCAGAATGGGGGGCTGAGGGAACGGTGGCGGACTGGGGGGGCTAGAGTATAATTAGAAGGGGTTCGAAGAAGAAGGAGAGAAGGTGGGGGGCTGACTTATCGTTAGAGGGGTGGGGGGTGGGGAAACGAAGGAGGGAGCGAAGGAGGGACATTGAGTGAAATGTCACCTGGAGTGGTGGTGGGACATAATTTAACAGTTTGTATATGTTAAATTACAGGGGAAAAAACTGTTAAATTACGGAAAAATTCTGACGGAAATTCTGTAAAAAAAAACAAAAAAAAAAAACTGAAAATATCCTGGCAGAAAGTTAGGACATTTTCTGTATTTTTTTTTCTTCTTTTTTTTGCAGAATTTCCATCAAAATATTTTCCATAATTTAACAGTTTTTTTATGTCAAATTTACCAATATTTTGTTAACCCAAAACTGAAGTCTGTACTCTATACCATATATTAATTATAGTGTAAAATATATTAAAGTTAATATATTTAATTTATTCTTCACATAATTTTGAAACAAAACTAAATTCTAAGTCCACAGGAAATGTGGTTGTAGAACACAAAACACTTAGTTTGAAATTAGCTCATCCAAAGTGATCTAAAAATGAAAGCATTCGACAAACAATTTGCAGA
>NW_015114101.1:17658-26013 GCF_001443285.1 Poecilia latipinna
TCCAAGTCAGGACCTGTCTCCGAGTCAGGACCCGTCTCAGAGTCAGGACCCGCCTCCGAGTCAGGACCCGCCTCCGAGTCAGGACCCACCTCCGAGTCAGGACCCGCCTCCGAGTCAGGACCTGTCTCAGAGTGAGGACCTGCCTACGAGACAGGACCTGCCTCAGAGTTAGGACCTGCCTCCGAGTCAGGACCTGCCTCCGAGACAGGACCTGCCTCAGAGGTAGGACCTGCCTCCGAGACAGGACCTGCCTCAGAGATAGGACCTGTCTCCGAGTCAGGACCTGCCTCCGAGTCAGGACAGATCTTTGAGTTAGGACCTGCCTCCGAGACAGGACCTGCCTCCGAGTCAGGACCTGTCTCAGAGTGAGGACAGACATCTGAGACAAGACCTGCCTCAGAGTCATGACAGATCTCTGAGACAGGACCTGTCTCCGAGTCAGGACCTGCCTACGAGACAGGACCTGCCTCAGAGTTAGGACCTGTCTCCGAGTCAGGACTTGCCTCCGAGTCAGAATAGATCTCTGAGTTAGGACCTGCCTCCAAGACAGGACCTATCTCCGAGTCAGGACCTGCCTCAGAGTTAAGACCTGCCTTCGAGTCAGGACCTGCCTCAGAGTTAGGACCTGTCTCTGAGTCAGGACCTAGCTCAGAGTCTGGACAGACCTTTGAGTCCTCATGCCTAACAATGTTAAAAGGATTTTTTCTCACCAATGGAGTGACATGTTGTCAGAAGCGTCAAAACTGGATGCGTTTTTCACCAGAACTTCACAACTTACGGGAGCGGATGATTATGGCCTTAAGAGTGCTTACAAGTTTCGGATCAGAGAATACTGGAAACCTTTAGTCATCCACTGTTAGTCAGAGCAAAGTGGGTAGAGCGTACCGAAGAGTCAGAATGGGGGGCCGATGGAACGGTGGCGTACTGGGGGGCCTAGAGTATAATTAGAAGGGGTTTGAAGAAGAAGGAGAGAAGGTGGGGGGCTGACTCATCGTTAGAGGGGTGGGGGGTGGAGGAAACGAAGGAGGGAGCGAAGGAGAGACATTGAGTGAAATGTCACCTGGAGTGGTGGTGGGACATAATTTAACAGTTTGTATATGTTAAATTACAGGGGAAAAAACTGTTAAATTACGGAAAAATTCTGACGGAACTTCTGTGAAAAAACAAAAACAAAAAACAACTGAAAATACCCTGGCAGAAAGTTAGGACATTTTCTGTATTTTTTTTTCTTCTTTTTTTTGCAGAATTTCCATCAAAATATTTTCCATAATTTAACAGTTTTTTATGTCAACTTTACCAATATTTTGTTAACCCAAAACTGAAGTCTGTACTCTATACCATATATTAATTATAGTGTAAAATATATTAAAGATAATGTATTTAATAAATTCTTCACATAATTTTGAAACAAAACTAAATTGTTGTTTGAAATTAGCTCATCCAAAGTGATATAAAAATGAAAGCCTTCGACAAACAATTTGCAGACTTTATTTAGCAATTTAAGACCATAAATTGACATGTCATCTAGTCTTTATAACTAACCTTTGCTATTATATATTAAGAGCTAAACATATTCTTGAGCTTGCTAATGTTTATCTTCTGTACATCACAAATAATTTATTGCATTTTACTATACACATTTTCAACCTATAAATCAAATGTAAAGCAGTCTTGACTCTAGTCTTTGAAGTCAAAAAAACAATTTTGTTAAGTTATTACTATAAGATGGAACATAAAAAATAGCTTTTGAACATGAAAATCATAGTTGTAAACAGGACCAACATACTTCAAAATAAATGCCGAAAGTCAACCACTATTTTTTTTTATAAAATACAGGTATAAATATTATGTTAAAAATCAAATGCTACATAAACCCAGCCGGTAACACTTTATTTGAAGGTGGGTGAATAACACCTGTCATGAACATGAATAAGTCTTCATGAATATTTATGACTGTTGTCATAAAGCGTCATTCGGTAAATTATGACACTTTTAATACAAAGTTGACATTATTGAAAATGTCTTTGTTAAAATACTACTACTACTAATAATAATAATAATAATAATAATAATAATGGTAATAATGGTAATAATAATAATGGTAATAATAATTATTGTTATTGTATTTAATTTCCTACGGCATATAGAAAGTATTTTTGAATTGAATTTGAGCAGTTAAACACTAGCAAGATATCAGCTTTCCACTGCTTGCTGTTTCTGGAAGTCATTAATTAAGGAAAATGTCAAACTGAAAACTACTTTGAATGTTTTTTCTTATAACTAAAAAGACAGGGTATACTAGTCATGACATGATGTTTTTAAAACAGTGGTTCCCAAACTTTTTCTTCTGCGGCCCCCCCAGTGGTTTCCAAACATTTTCTGCGCTCCCCACCCCGCTTTATGGATTACAAATGGCTGTCTGGTTGAAACGACGTGTGTCACTGGGGTTGTGGGAAGCGACTTTTTTGAAGGCAAAATGAATGTACGTAGCTGAAAATAGACACCAATATCGATAGCCTACAAGGTACTTGTTAAGCTTAAGGTTCTGTATTGATATTAGCTAGTCATCTTTAGCTAAATTACCTGCATCCAACAGCTTTACTCAACTCAGTCGGTTAGTTTGGAGGGAAAAACTGTGAAAAGTTCTTTTGCGTTTTGCTGGTTTGCTGCCGTGATTCCAACACAAACCTACGTAGCTCCGCACAGCAGCAGCAGGTCTCCTTCACTGGTGTAAACCCAGCGCGAGCGTCGTAGCGCTCATGTTGCGTTTAAAGGCGGCTCGGAAAAACAGGTTGCAACATGTTAACAACGGATTAAACAGTTTTAACTGCTGATAAAAGTGACAGAGGACACAAATATGGGAAGTGTGGAAGCCTCTACTGTATCAAATTGACAGTTATAACAGAGAGTTGGCCATTCTAAGGTAAAAACCCAGCGCATACAGTGTTCATGTTTTGTTTTTTTTTCATCCAGACGGCTTCCCGCGCCCCCCTGCAATGACACGGCGACCCCCTAGGGGGCGTGCCCCACAGTTTGGGAACATCTGCTTTAAAAAATATTAAGTTGGTTTTGTGTGTTTAACTATTATAGATTCATTAACCGCAATCTAAAAAATTTGAGAAATAAGAAGTCACACTCAAAAAAATGAACTTAGGGGGTTATTACATTAACAAAAGAATATCATGTACTTTAAAAACAATAATTTCATGTTTCAAACGAAAACGTGATAAAATCATGTTGGATAAACAAGATAAAAAAGAGGTATTGCACTCTAAAAGGCAATAGCTATTATTATGAACTATAAAATGAATTCATAAAACTTAACTTTTATGAAATTTAATCATGTTCAGAAAACATGATTCATTTCAGTCAGACTGATCTTGTGCTGAAGACGACTAGCGAGATCACGGACGATCACGCGAGATCATTGGAAATCACACGAGATCACGCGAGATAATCGTTTTGCGTGCCGGGAAAACAGCGACAGCATTGTGCACATATCACGTTTCTATGTAATTTATGTACTCAAGTCAGAAATTAATCAGCCTTTCTCTACCATTTGCTCAATTTTCTGCTTGTTCCATGCTTGTGTCAAAACATGTTTTAACAAAATAATTTTATGTTTCAAAGGCAAACGTGATAAAATCATGTCAGATAAACATAAAATTTAAGAACCTAGCGTTAATAAAATGAATTCAAGTTGAGACAACGTGGTTCAGTTTAGTCAGAGTGATCTCCCGCCGAAGAGGGTCTACCGAGATCAGGAGATCACGCGAGATGCTAGCGAGATTACATTAAACTACAGTTGTTTGTGCAAATCTAGGAACGCGCACTCTAAAAGGCAATACCTATTCTTAAATTATGTTTGTTTGCGTCGTGTTGATGCATTTTGACGTGCTTCACCCCCGACCCCGTGGTAATTTTCCGCAGCAACATGCAAACTTCCCCGTTCACCCTGTGCATTATAGTTCTCCACGACACCGTTTAGGATTTGTTGCTACGCGTTTGTGCAGTGTGAAGGAAGGAAAAGGAGACCAGCTGCGAAATGAGATGCAGGTGATCAGTTTGTGTGATCGGCAACAAGAGACCGTGATCGGCGATCACCGATCATACACTTTTTCACGGGAATTGGCAGATTATGATCGGTGGCCGATCAATCGGCACACCGGTAAATTTAACACTAAGCTTAACAAGAATAGGCTACTAGTTTGGTTATCCATTTTCCGAGCTGGGTAGTAGTGGTTACATTTACTTGAGTAACATTTTTGGGGGGCACTGTACTTTTTTAAAACTTTTATTAATAATAGCAAAAAGTCAATAATTGCACCTAATAACCTAGGTAATGCTACTTATACTTGAGTAGATTGACTTTGCATAAAGAAATAGATTTCATTGATTGGAAACATTAGATTCTTAGACTTCGGCAACATATGAGCAGACGTTTTTTGCAAAGGTCAAAGGTCTATCAGCAAAATTCCTCCAGAGCCTCTGATTGTTACTGTTTTTGCAGAGTTTGCCAGAGTAGAAAGTGGGATCTCTCGTGTTGCATTCAAGGCTGAAGAGGACTCATTGACAAAGCATTTCCCAAAATTCTGAACCAGTTTAACAGAAAGGTGAGCATTCTGTCGTGATTTTGTTTATGTGCACACATGCACATGAGTCTTCTTCACACCTGTAGAAATAAACTTCATGCTGGACAAAACCAGTTGTGTTTTGTAAGTAGGTTGGAAAATTACAGTTGCTCCTTAAATTGTACAACCATCAACATTCTGACCTGTCTTAGTCAGACAACAAATAAGGGTGAACAATTATTCTAGGCCACTTATTTTGAAAAAATGTGATTTAGTTTGGCCTGGGGCCTTTCCGCATGGAGATTGCATGTTCTCCCTGTGCATGGTGGGTTCTCTCCGGGTTCTCCGGTTTCCTTCCACAGTCCAAAAACATGACTGTCAGGTTAATTGGCATCTCTAAATTGGCCCAAGGTGTGAGTGTGTGTGCATGGTTGTTTGTCTCTGTGTTGCCCTGCGACAGACTGGCAACATGTCCAGGGTGTACCCCACCTCTCACCCAGAAGGTTAGCTGGAGATAGGCACCAGCACCTGCCGACCCCATTAAGGGACAAGGGTGTACAGAAAATGGATGGATGGTGATTTAGTTTCTTCAGAATATGCTTGTGCTTACTTTTATTGTTTTTTCTACTTGTAGATCAAAGATGTTATTGCCATAAGGCCTGCTAACCCGGGAGGTCTCTCAGTTTTCCTTGACAATGATGGAGGAGAGTTCTACAATGTCTCTTGTATGTATTATAATTCTGTTTGTCAGAGATTGTGCATAAGAAAATCAAAACCTTCACTTCATTCTTTTTTAAATTAGTACTTTTCTTATTATCCACAGGATTCAGATGCCATGGCAGACTTCATCCAGGTTCCTGTGGGGTTATTGACTGTTATATTATGCTTAGTATATCATTTTGTTAAAATAAAACGTTGAATCTTGTAAATTTAAAATCTGTGCCTGTGGTAGGCTGAACTATTTTGAAGTTTCTTGTTACTAATGAAACACTGACATAAAAGGTTTTGTTTAAACTATTAATTGAAACTAGCTTAAATGGATGTTCAAATGGGTTGCCATCTGCCAAGAATTTATACCTTTTGTAGTAAAGTGCCTGCACTGCACATGGTAAAGAAAATGGATAACAATTTTGAAAATACAGTTCTGTTGTACCCTTTCTAATTGTTGGGTGTTCTTTCTACCCTCTCACCCAATGCAGCCTTAAAACGCTTAATTTAGTAGCACTTAAAAATATGTCTTTGAATTAACGTAATTCTATCATGGGAAGAATTTCCACACGATTAAATAGTTTTCTTTCAGCATGAAGCATGTTTGTTGAGCTAACATAATTTTCATGAGTTGGATCAACTTAAGTAATGCAAAAGTATCACTGTAAAATAAGTTGGTTTCAACTAAATTTGCATTCATCTTAATCAAGTAAAGTCAATTATTTGGTCCAAAACATTGCAAATTCGTTGGTCTGGCTCTATTAAATTACATTGTGTCCAACTAAAGCAAATGAGTTGAATCAACCTCAAAAGTTAAGTTGAGCCAACACATTTGCTTTAAATTGGAGTAACCTTAATAAATTAAGTTGAACCAACACATTTGCATTAAATTGGAGTAACAGAATTGCATAGTGCTGAAACAAAGCAAAGTAATCAGGTGGAAATACTTTCCATGATTTTTGTTTATGTTAATCCAAAGAGTTATTTTTTTCAGTGCAGCTGCTTTTTCGACAGTGAAAACATTTGATCATTTCACACCAACACATTTCCTGAGATTGACAACATTTCCATTTCGATTTAAAATTTCAGCACTGAGTGAGAACACATTAATCCTAAAGAAAAACAATTCCAAACTAAAGTGTGTACAGTGCAGGACTGTTAGGGATAAGTAAATCAGGGCAGCAATCAGGATCCCAACCCTGATTTTCAGAACACAAGTAAAAATTTCCAGATTTAGTTCATCTGATCCCATTACCATTGGAAGCTGCAGTAGGTGCACTGCAACTTGCGACCTTATATACTGCATATAAAAAGTTTTTACAATTATTACAATGTCCAGATAGTATAAGATACTCTGTGAAAAAAAAAATCTAGCTCCTCTGCCTCCTGTTACAGTCACCGTATATCTGCCATCTACTCTCCTCATTGCTCTGATTGGTTGTTTCTGAATGGGAGCAGTGTATTTCTACAGATGGCACACGGATTATCTGTCTGATGTTATCCTGGCATGACATAGTGCTAAAAAAGATATGTGAAAAACACTTTTATATATAAAAGTTACATACTGCAGCTTTAATGTTGCAAAAAGTGTCTTTTGATATATATTTATAAACAAAAGTTAGACTTCTTTTTTTTTTTTAGTAAAATACAGACCTTTCTGCAACCAATTACAAAAATCTAGCCCTGATTGCACTATGTATGTACAGTCAATGAGCATATCAAACAAAACAGATACCCCCCCCCACTACAAACCCAGTGGTAATAATAGGTCTTAATTGTGGGCAGATCTTAAGAGTCTTTATGATACTGTGCTTTCTCTGCTTCTTCTGTGACGGTGTAGCAGAAGTGCGAGACTTTCATAAATCTCTCGGTACCTCAGCCCGTACAGGCAAGGAGCAAATGCTCTGGGAAGCAGCATGAAAACATTAGCGTTGACCGTGCTGATCCACACGCGGAGATCCTGACTCATGTTTTTCTCCTGAAAGATGTAGATCTCCAAGGCAAAAACTAAGCCGGGGGCAAAGTAGAGCAGCAGCAGAACACCATGGACCAGCACTGTGACCCGAGCCCTGGAGAAGCGGCTGTGCCAAATTCCCTGCGTCCTTGTCACCATGTAAAGCCGGATGTAGCAGTAAAAAATTAGAAAAGTGCAGATCACTGCTGATACAAAAAAGTACATTTCGATCTCCCCCATGTTGTTGACCTTAAAGAAACCGAAGGAGAGGAGAGTCAGACACATGGTGACTTTGTTGTTAGGAATCTCATCCTTCATCATCATCATCATCAAGGTGAATGGATAAATGGCGCACAGCAACCAAACCACCCCTAGTATGCTGCTGGTCCGGGCAGGCGAGAGAAGGTTGTGGTACTGGAGAGGCCAGCGGACGGCGGTAAAGGTGTCGATCACCATGAGAGTCACAGTGATGATGGCGCAGCTGGAGGCCGTGACAAGGAGAGCTGTGGACAGCTGACAAACTAACCAGGGTATCTCTGCTCTCACAGCATTCCCAATCAATGTGACCAAGTTGAGGATGAGGAAGATTATGTCTGCAACCAGGGTGTTGGCCACCAGCAGGTAGCGGGTCTCCCTACGCAAAGCAGGGGACATAAAAATGCACACCAGCAGAATGGGGTTGGCTATGAATGTGGCAAAAGTGATGATGACAGCGGGGATCCAAAACAGTTGGAGTTGCCAGCGCTCCATGGTTTCAATCCAGTCCTTTGTGAGGTTAGAAATCAGCAGGTGAGATGATGTCATTGTGATTTTGCATCGAAGAGGAAGCAAAGATGGATGATTTATGTTGCTCTGTACTTTGTCCGGCACTGTGCTGCGAAAGGAAAAATACCATAAGTTATGATTATTTTCAATCATAAAACATGTAGTGGTCAAATTAAGCTACATAAAGACTTATATATATATATATATATATATATATATATATATATATTATGAAGATATATATATATATATATATATATATATATATATATATATATATATATATGTATATATATATATATATATATATATATATGTTTTTATATAACCTACGAGAGAAAGAGACATATGTGTATA
>NW_015114101.1:29668-31454 GCF_001443285.1 Poecilia latipinna
TATGTAGCATCCCAGTTAGAACGACCCATGTTTGTAAATGAATGTTTAATTTTATAATTTGAGCCCTTACGGTTAAAATGTAAGGGCTCAGTTTAGAGTTCATGAACTCTAAACTTATTATTTATGATTTGTAAAATAAATCTGTCTGAAAAATATTTCCACAAAATAAATTATGAAAAATTTTGTTTCTTCACTCTTAGGAATGTATAATACTTTTACATTTTAGGCAGCAGATCCTGTCCATTATTCCTAAATGGAGAATTGCTGCATGCATGTTGACAGTGGTTGAACTTGCTACTTTTATCACTGTTCTTTTTTTTCCAGTTGATGTTATCTGGATATCTGGTTGCACTATTTACATCTGCTGATTTTTTTTTCATCTCCATAGCAACATATCTAAATTTCCCTGGACAGATTAGGAGGTGGGAGTTACTAATGTTTTTCCATCCAGACAACAAAGCTATGGATTTGTTGCAATATATTGTGATACAGTGGTGAATTCCAGTTTCAACAGGTATATTTTAAAGATGAAAATCAGTCTAAGCTATATCTAAATGGTTTGTAGACATTCAGGCAAGGTTTTTATGTCACATATAAAACTCTGGGAGTGAAATCTGGGCTACCATAACCCTATATGGTAGAGTTTGTTAAAACTTACTGAAATATATTTGTCCTTTGATGTTTTTGTGACGTAAAAGTCCTTCTAAAAAAAATAGCATATTGTGATAAAGTTCATTATTTTCCATAATGTAAGGATAAAAATTAAACTGTCATATATTTTAGATTCATTGCACACCAACTGAAATATTTCTGGTCTTTTATTGTTTTAATACTGATGATTTTGGCAAACAGCTCATGAAAACCCAAAATTCCTATCTCAAAAAATTAGCATATCATGAAAAGGTTCTCTGAACGAGCAATAAACCTCATCATCTGAATCAACAAAGTAACTCTAAACACCTGCAAAAGATTCCTGGGGCTTTTAAAAACTCCCAGCCTGGTTCATTACTCAAAACCACAGTCATGGGTAGGACTGCTGACCTGACTGCTGTCCAGAAGGCCATCATTGACGCCCTCAAGCAAGAGGGTGAGAAACAGAAAGACATTTTTGAATGAATAGGCTGTTCCCAGAGTACTGTATCAAGGCACCTCAGTGGAAAGTCTGTGGGAAGGAAAACGTGTGGCAGAAAACGCTGCACAACGAGAAGAGGTGACCGGACCCTGAGGAAGATTGTGGAGAAGGGCCGATTCCAGACCTTGGGGGACCTACGGAAGCAGTTGACTGAGTCTGGAGTAGAAACAGGAAGGAAATGCCAAAATGCCAGAAGTCCAGTGTCAAGTACCCACAGTCAGTGATGGTCTGGGGAGCCATGTCAGCTACTGGTGTTGTTCCACTGTGTTTTATCAAGGGCTCCTGATATCTAGCAGCAGCTATCAGGAGATTTTGGAGCACTTCATGCTCCATCTGGTGAAAAGCTTTATGGAGATGAAGATTTCATTTTTCAGCACGACATGGCACCTGCTCACAGTGCCAAAACCACTGGTAAATGGTTTACTGACCATGGTATTACTGTGCTCAATTGGCCTGCCAACTCTCCTGACCTGAACCCCATAGAGAATCTTTGGGATATTGTGAAGAGAAAGTTGAGAGACGCAAGACCTGACACTCTGGATGAGCTTAAGGCCGCAATCGAAGCACCTCAGCAGGCTGATTGCCTCCATGCCACGCCGCATTGAAGCAGTCATTTCTGCAAAAGGATTCCCGACCAAGTATTGAGTGCATAAC
>NW_015114101.1:34109-53177 GCF_001443285.1 Poecilia latipinna
CTTTTGAACCAGAAACAGTGGCAGAAGCTGACCTGGGCTACAGAGAAGCAGCACTGGACTGTTGCTTAGTGGTCCAAGGTACTTTTTTCAGATGAAAGCAAATTTTGCATGTCATTTGGAAATTAAGGTGCCTGAGTCTGGAGGAAGACTGGGGAGAAGGAAATGCCAAAATGCCAGAAGTCCAGTGTCAAGTACCCACAGTCAGTGACGGTCTGGGTGCCATGTCAGCTGCTGGTGTTGGTCCACTGTGTTTTATCAAGGGCAGGATCAATGCAGCAGCTATCAGAAGATTTTGGAGCACTTCATGCTTCCATCTGCTGAAAAGCTTTATGGAGATGAAGATTTCATTTTTCAGCATCACCTGGCACCTGCTCACAGGGCCAAAACCACTGGTATTACTGACCATGGTGTTACTGTGCTCAATTGGCCTGCCAACTCTCCTGACCTGAACCCCATAGAGATTATGTGGGATATTGTGAAGAGAACGTTGAGAGACGCAAGACCCAAAACTCTGGATGAGCTTCAAGCCGCTATCGAAGCATCCTGGGCCTCCATAACACCTCAGCAGAGCCACAAGCTGATTGCCTCCATGCCACGCCGCATTGAAGCAGTCATTTCTGCAAAAGGATTCCTGACCAAGTATTGAGAGCATAACTGAACATAATTATTTGAAGGTTGACTTTTTTTGGTATTAAAACACTTTTCTTTTATTGGTCTGATGAAATATGCAAATTTTTTGAGACAGGGATTTTGGGTTTTCATGAACTGTATGCCAAAATCATCAGTATTAAAACAATAACAGACCTGAAATATTTCATTTGGTGTGCAACGAATCTAAAATATCTGACAGTTTAATTTTTATCATTACATTATGGAAAATAATGAACTTTATTACAATATGCTAATTTTTTTTTAGAAGGACCTGTATACTCGCAAATGAACGAGGTAATTAGTCCAAGTTTGTCGTTTATTGAATGTTCAGAAACTACAGCGGCTGTAATGAGCCACAGCAAATGTAAACAAAGGTGAAACAACCCGAACAGACGATCAACTCAAAACCACTCCTACCTTTTTACTCTCCGTCTCTTTGACGTTTAAGCACACCCGTTGCCGTGGCAACCGCCTGCGCCCCGCAAGCCGAGCAGAGATTACGTTAAAAACATAACATTCAGTCCGTTACGATATCAGGTTTCCAGGCTTAATATTTATTTCTAGATTATTAATAAGCCTCTCATGAACACAGCGGTGGTTGAGTAGATAATTTAAAGTCCTGCTCTGCTCGTCAGTCGGTCTTTGAGTCGCCATTTTTTTTTCTTTGTTAATGAAACCGAAACGCATAGAATTGCGCAACACTTTGTTGAAATAATAATTACTGAGATTATTCATTTTAACACGCTACGTTGATTTTTTTTTTTATAACATTCTTTTTTAATGAAGCTACAAACGTTTAGGATCTTAGTGAATATTTTTTGATAAGCCTGTCAGAAGAGGAAGTGCTGGTCTCAGCGTCCTGGCGGCGTTCAGTTTGTCACCTGCCGAGATCGACTCAAAACCTTTACGCGATCGACCGGTCGATTGCGATCGACGTATTATTGGGCACCCCTGATCTAGAGGAACATGTAAATAGAACGTCAATGTTGTTTACACTTATACTTCAGAAAATATAACTATCTTGTCATATCTACTCTATTTTTGTGGTATGCCGTTTTCATCTACACACTGGCAAATTACATCAACGTGAAAAGATGTTCAATATTTAATTTTAACTCATCGAATGCAGTGAAAGATATTTATTCATATTTTAACTATTTGTTAATGGGTAGTTTTATCAATGCTTTCTGCCATAACACGGCCTTTGAGAGCATTCATGATCTGAATCTGGCCCCAAATCAAAATGAGTTTGATACTCCTGGTCTATGTAAACATTTGGTTTAAATATTTTATATTTTTGACATCTAAAAAGGGTGCTTAGATGAACATTAGAAGAATTGTTTAAGCCAAGTCTTACCAGCAAAAAAGAAGAGCATCTGACCTCAAACTAAAATACTCTAAATGACTAACATCACAAATTTTGCTACAGCATATTATATGATTGGGGAGTTGATGTCAATCTTCTTTTATTTTGTAATTTTATGTTTTTTAAGTATTTGATGTACAGTATATCTAAGACTGCTGTGTGGGAACAAAGGTTAATAAAGTTACAATCTATCCAACTATATACAGTATTTGGATATCCAACTAATGAGACATTTTATGAATATAAGACATATTTCTGCAATCTGTAGTATAATAACTAAGATATTCTGACTGCACTGAATAATCTCTGTAATACAAGCAACACACAGACATGCAGCCTCTATACGAGTATGAAGTTCTGACTGATGCATACTGAACTGGTAAATCTTGTTTTATAAAAAGTAACATAAAGTGGAAACAATACACAACTAGTAAAACTTGAACACTTACTCTCATTTTAGGATAAAATGTGTATTATTCACACCTGCACTTCAGAAAATACAGCTATCTTGTGATATTGATATTGCAGATGAACTTCATCAGGTGGGATCTATAAAATTCTCCTGTCTCACTCATGACCTGTTTCCTGAATGATGTTAATACAATTTTGCAGCAATGGAAGCTTAATGGTTGAAGTAGGTTACATAACTTTAAATATTTCACCACGTTGGCACGGATGAATATGGAAATGAGCAATCCAAACTTCCTGCCAGCATACAATTCTAGGTTGATTATTAGTGACTCTACTTTTAAAATAGAAAGAAAACAAAACCATAAAAAAGGTTCTTAAAAATTAAAGCATAATTAAGTTGATTTCAATTACTGCTTAAGTAATTTATTTAATAGGGCAATACTTATGATGAATACATTTTAAAGGTTCAAAGAGTATAAATACCACCACAGCACAGATAGATTTGACACAAACTGAACTGGATAAAATTCAGTCCTGGCAATAACAAACCATGATATTTTATTGATTGAATGAAGGTATCTTACCTTATTTCTAAGAGAAAATGCTGCTTGTGCTGCACAAATCAATGATAGTCCATCGTACAATGTCTCTCACACGCTGCCTCTATCTCATAGATTCTTTGTTGACTCAGTGATGAGAGATGCAAAAAGCCACGGCCACTTGTTGGTGACATAGTAACAGGATGGAGCTTTTTATGCTTTTAACTATTGCTTATGCTGTTTTTCCCCCCTTTTTTTCCCTTCTCATCTTTAAGCTTTTAATCTGATTTGTACCTTTTTTTTTTTTTTTTTTTTACATTATTTCATTGCAGAATAGCAAAAATCCACTTTGGTTTAATTAAAGATCAAAAGACAGCAAATTGCACCATCCACATCTGATGCTTTGTAAGTGAATTAAGGTCACCCTGACGTTATCACACTTCAGCCTAATGACGCCACCTAAACAAATACAAAAATTAGTTCCTCATCAGCAGACTGAGGAACAACAAATCCATGTTTGGTTATAATAATACTCTTTGATGGTATGAAGAGACAGAAGAGGCAATAAAAACTAAAGGATTTCATTTATTAAATTAGATGCATGAATTTACTGATAACTGCCATTTATTCTTCTCACGCTTCCCTTTAATTCATTATTTTTTCGTCTTCTTATTGTATCCACTTTTCCCTCTGGATTCCTCCTCCTCTTCATCATCCTCCTCCTCCTCCTCATCGTCACTATACGATTCAATGCTGCCATACTCGAAATCTTCCTCCTTCCACTCTCTTGCCAAGAGTTTCTGAAACACATCATACTCCTCAGGCGACGCCTGGGCAACATCTGCGATGAACGTCCCCTCGTCCACATTAAGGATTCTGTCCAGTTTGGGGTTAATCAAAGTAGTCTGTCCTTTCTTGTCTGGGGTCTGGTACAAGCCTCGCCGCTCCAGGAATGTATGCCGACAGCGCACATCGTCTAGGCTGAAACGAAACAACCTACACTTCACCATCTCGGCTTGTTTGACACCCATTCTGAAGTAAACGTACTGTGGAGAGAGTATTTGATGGATGCAGTTAGGAAGAACAAGAAACAAATAAAAAAATAATAATAATCAGAGAATACATGAAATATATCTACAGTATATAAAGTAATTCGATGAGTGTGGTACAACCCTTATTATTAGTAGCTTGCTTATTTGATTATATAGTAAAAGGCTGCTATTAACCATGCAATATTGCCATGTAGAGAAGTCACTTCACAGCAATCCAAAAAACAACATTGTAGCCACCAGGGGGAGCCACCACTGTTGCATCAAAGATGTGGGTTAAGACAAAGTGCAACATACAGGCCTGGGCAAAATTTTTGGTGCCCCTCTGTTATTGGCCAAAAAACCCTCAATGACCACTGAAATTACTTGAAACTAACAAAAGCATTTTACTGAAAGTTAACGGGAGAGGGGACAGGTCGTAAAATCGACTTTTGAGCTTGAGTGTTGCTTTGATTCTTTCTTGCGAAAAGCTTAAATCTCTTGCGGCATCTATTCACTTGTGCCTAAATATTTGCTTTCACAAAGCGCTGCCTATTTCCACAAAGCTCCTCCTGCCACCGAGCACTCTGCCCCCTGCACTTCTCCACTGAACTCCTCTGGACGAGCAGCAGTAGCAATTAGCAAACACCTGGTGAAACTGTGCATCTGCTGATCTTATCACACAAGCCACGTCTCAGTTCAGCATTCCTATTTTAAATGACATAACAGAAAGAGCAGGAGCTTCTTAATGACACAGAGACCAATTTCAAGAGCTCAAATTATGATGTCAAATTCTTCTAAGTTATGGCTGATATATACAATATTTTTTATAACAACTAAAGGTAACATAGTTACTTGATTATGCTATAAAATGGCACCATGAGTCTGGTAAATACACAGTGCCATCTCTTTATTAAGCATAATAAAGAGAACCTCTATTATTATGCACAGACATGGTACCATTGTATGGTATTAACCAATGAAAATCAGACATTATTTTTGAATTGTGGTTCAAAAGAATAATTTAAAAACATAAACCAATAAAACAGACCTAGACAAAAATGATTGTACTTGTAAAAAGAAATTGAAAATTATTTCTTATTACATGTTAATTGAAATATATCTACAGTATATAAAGTAATTCGATGAGCGTGGTACAACCCTTATTATTAGTAGCTTGCTTATTTGATTATATAGTAATCAAATAAGCTTAGAGTCAGGCAGACCGACTCTAATCGGTCAGTCTGCCTATTTAAAGGATGACAAGTAGCATCTGTGCTGTTTGGTGACATGGTTTTTACCACACCTAAAATTGACATTTACATGTATTATTTTTGTTAGTTTCTAGTTATTTCAGTGAGTGTTGTGGCCTTTTTGTTCAATAACAGAGACCATTAATAAAAAGTTACCAACAGTTTTGTCTGTTGTGTATGAAAGCGGGCTGTTAAATACACTAATAATCAAACTTGGACAATCTGTAAGAGAAATTGGGATCAAGGTTGGTAGTAGGTGGGTGTGGTCTTAACAGAAAGTGGGCTGCTGAAGTAAGTTCTTTTTAGAGATCTTTACAATATTAACCCCATTTGTTTCACTTCTTTACTTACTGACCTGAAACTTGTACTCTAGCTGGTCCAGGTCCTGCAACACCACTGCAGGACTATCTCTGAGGATTTCTGCCACCTGCTGGGTGGTAAACAGACACTTCTCTCTGAGGAACTGCACCACAGATTTTACAGACTTCACCGGCACGGTTAAGATCTTTGGATAGTAGGACACGGTTCTCTGAAGACTCCCTACAGGAGAGACGACGAGACATTTCGGTTTATAAGTACCAAACCTTGTAAATATATATAGGGTAAGGTAAGGTGAGGTAATTTTATTTCTAGACCACATTTTCAGCAACAAGGCAATTCAAAGTGCTTTATATAAATCTCTTGAATTTTTTCACATTTGTACCATATTATGATCACAAACTTCAATGTATTTTTTTTTTTAAAAGATTTGATGTAATACACCATTACAACATAGTTCAAGTAGTATGTATGTATTTATTTATTTTACAGTTAATCATTTGAATATTTACCCATATTTGATCAAAAATAATCTCACCTTCAACAAAACCCAGCTGCCGCAGGTGGCTTATCCGTTGCTGAAGCTGCATTTCCTTGACCTTATAGAGCTCTGGACATTTGTCCAGAAGTTTATGCACAGTGGTGGGGTTGAACCCCAGGACAAACAGTACTGACAGCGTTGATAAGACGTGTTTGGCAGCATTCCCCCCTTTCAACCTGGACACACTGTCATGCAATTGTTCTGCCTGGTACTCTGTGAATCCCATGTCAAGAAAAGATCTCAGAGACAGCTCGGGAGAGTTTCTTTTGTTGCGTTGCAATAGGGAGGAGGTCTGATCTGAAACGGAGCAAAGTAGTCTGCAGCTGAGGCTCAAAGGTAGATTAGATGTTTTAAGCGTCTTAAACTGGACTGGGATGGAAGTGTAGGAGGGAACATAGTTTAGTTTTTGTCGAAGAACCTGTGGAGGAAAAAATAAAACGTGCGAAGGTTATAGCAATTTCATTAGCTGCATGTCGGAGCTTTAAGGACTTTTAAACAATACTTCTGAGTTATTTGGATCAATTAATCACATACTCCAAAATCCAAATTAAATTATAATAAAGTACATCATGTCAAAAACCATTTCAACTCACCTGCAGCATAACAACACGGGTCCCCATGGTGGTACGTTGATCTTAGTCGTCCGACTGGAAATCTAGTGCCCAGGCAACGTTCCGGTGAGTTAATTCACATTGTGCAATAATTCGATTCTTTAGTGCACAACCTGCTCTCAAGAACCCGGGTTCTTCTAAAATTAAAATACAGAATTAATATTGAATCCGTGGATAATGAAGAACAAATCCTCTTAAAAAATGTTGTGTTTGGTGTGTGTTATAAGTTCAAAGTTCAGTTTGGTACTTGTTTTGATGGAGGGTTCTTCAGGGGGCAAATGGATGATGGGCATAATAGGATGAATTGAGGATGTTTTGTGTCTTTTGCAGGCAACGGGAGGTATGGCTCCATGATGGACCGTCAACCTGTCCATGGTGCACCGTGTTTATTGTCCATTGACTGCTGGAGAAATGTACCGGACTCTTACAACCCTGTAAAGGGGTATAGACAACTGATGAATGGATGGATGGGAAAAGTAGGTGTTATCCAAGGTGAGTTGTTGCCAAGTACTGTTTTTTTAGCAAATGCCAAACTCTCATCAATTAAATAGCTAAATAGATGGGCATCATTCCAGAGAAGACATCTCCACTTCTCTAAAGTCCAGTGACTATGCACTTTATATATCACTGCTTCTGAGACTTTGCATTGTACCTGGTGACAAAAGACTTGGATGCAGCTGCTTGGCCATCAAAATCTATTCCGCAAAGTAATCTACACATTTTTCCTGAGCCAGTTTTATGAACTGGCTCTTCCTGAGCTTCTAATGTTCCCATTGCTTCTAGTTTGTTATTATCCCACCAATGGTTGACTGAGTAATATGTAATGGAGACAAAAATAACTTTTTTGCACATTTGGTATGCCATCACAGCTGGAATTCCCTGAACTACTGAAAGCGACACATCATTTCTTTGTAGCAGTGTTTTGCATGGGTGAGAAAATACCTATGGTAATTATAGCGTAAAATTTACAGGTTTGCATATTATATTTCATCACTACACCCAGATAAAACTCAGTTTCTGATTATAAAACAGCTGTTTATGATTGTTCAGTGTCCTGCACTTCATAATCAATTCTGATTCACTTTACAACTTCAGTTACACTTAATATTGTTTGGTATTTTTACAAAATTCTGTTAGTTATTGAAATAAACATGACAGATTTGTTAAGAATTATAAGGAGTCTAAGGCACACTTAGGCAATTTATGAAAAATCAGAAGGAATGTGTTTTATGGAAAAACATTTATTGATGCTTAAAAATAAATATAAAAAGTGTTTGTATGTTTTATATGCAATTAAAAATATCTAAACATCAAGATTAAAATTCGGATTAAAAAGTCGCAATTCAAAAAATAAATTAATGAAAAAATGGAAAACTAGGAAACTATCCACACAATGCTACATGCATTTCTTTGCAAACATGAAAAAATATATATATCTAAACCAATTTTGGACTATGAAATCAAATAAGTCAAAAAGGTTTGACTTCTTTTGTTCATTTCTTCTTCCCCATAATGGATCATAAAATATCACTGGAGGAAAATTGCGATGAGCCAATGATTTAAAAAAATTGTTTACTAAAAAAGCCTCTAAAAAAACTTAAAATTTGATCTCCTGTACAAAATAGATTTCCCTTCTAAAAGCTTATTTCTTGTTTTGTAACTTAGATCTTCATATTACAAAATGTGAGACAGACTATTAAGATTTCTGCTGCTTCAGGTTTAGTCTTCAATCCCGCAAAAGGTATTTTTGGAGCTCAGTTTCCAGGGCCGCCATTGACTGATTTTCATCCTCATCTTCCTCCGACAGAGTCTCATCGCCACAATCTGGGAACAAGCTCCGTCCCGCGTATGCAGTGGGACTTGGCTCCTGATTCTGTGGCGAACCTGGTAGAAGAAGAGAATGACTCTGTACATTAGAGGTTGGCAGATCAATGTAAGTCTACGCTTCATGCCGAGGAGTACTTACAGAGGCTCCGAGATGCAGGAACCACCTCAGTCCAGCTGTATTCGGCCAGGGAAATGGGCTGGCTGATCCACGGCTGCAACAGAAGCTGGTCTAAAGTCATCCTCTTTGCGGGATTAGAGTGCAGCAGGCCTTGCAAAACACCGTGCAGCTCTGGGGTGGCAAACAGAAAATTTGCATAACTGATTTGTAAGAAGACAGAGCTAATAAACTGCGGCACAGAACATCATTGTACCTGGAGACAGGGGGAATGGAGGCTGAAGTTTGGCATCAAGGATTTCACCCACGTCACAGAACGGGTTCTCACTGAACAGCAGAGTGTAGAGCAAAACCCCCAGAGACCACATCTCCAGCTCTGGTCCCTCATAGCTGGGACAGGAGCACAATCATCAGATTAACAGTGTTTAGCTTCAGGGCTTTTAGCTGAACAAGGGGAGTTTTCTTAACACTGCATGGCTTCCACAAACATTGTAAAGTTTAATGGGTCATGAAGGGTTTTATTTAACTGCATGCTGACCTACATTTTGCATAGAACATGCAAAATGTTTAAAGAAAGATGATCAGAAGAACACTCCCTTTAACCTGATACCTCTAATTCTGTAATTAATTCACAAACTTATCTAATCAATTTGAATTACGCAAAGAAAGAGTTTAAGTGTTGTAGTTTAGCCAGAAGTTATATTTAATATTTAGACAAACATTTCTCAAGCAGGAAGCACCTCAGTACACCATTTAATATACGCTGTGCTGTAAATTATATCATTTTTGTGGTACTTGATAGGTCCTAATGTGGTTTAATCATTATTTTTCTGATAAAATGGTATGTTAGCTCTTATACTACACAAAGTGCCACACAGTTTAACTTTTCAGTGGTGCTGAGAGTTAAATGAGGAATAAAATAAAACCTGGTGCAATTTTAAAGGGTTCTGTGTACCAAGTGGAATACCATTAAAATAGCTTTTCTGGATCTTATCTTTTATCACTTGCTTTGCTCTTGGGCTGCCACTTACAAATATTGTAGAAACTATATGCAGCAGAGGCTTATAGCAGAACTAAAATAATAAAAAAAAATACTTATGGTGCCTTCAAAAAGTACTCTTACCTTTCAAAAGTTTGCATTTTTCACTTTTTGTCACAGAGTGTAATGCATTTCACTGAGATTTATGTGAGAGACCAGTAAAATGCAGCAAATAATTGTGAGGTGGAAGGAAAACAATATCTGGGGTTTAAATTTGGGTTGGGCAATATGGACTGAAAATGTGATGAAATGTGGTGGCATTTATTGCAACAATCATAATAGTGACAAATATCTTTTAAAACAAATCCTTCCCGTTGTCTATAAATGTGTCACTGCTATAAAAAAATGCCATCTAAAATGACCAAATAAGCTCCTTTTGCACAGCAGATACATTAAGTAATATTATTTTTTTTATATTGATTGATTGTCTTTTGTAACAGTAAAAACAAAATGCTTAAGCAGCAAAAATAACAAGCCTGCGTTAAAATGGTCACATCCTTATCTTTTGTGTTCATATTTCTGCTACATTGCATTGAATAAACCTATGTTTGTGGCTCCAATGTGTCAAATGTGAAGAAGTTTTACAAATGTACATTTCATACTACTTCTCCTTGCAAAGGTGTTCAAATATTTTAAACTTTTGGCAGAACTGGAACCTTTTTTAAAAAGCACACATGATTCATTATTCACAAGGGTGAAACACTCACGCATTTCCCCGAAGCACCTCTGGGGAGCAGTACTCCAACGTGCCGCAAAAATTATAGAACAGCTTCCCAGGAGACAGAATGGCTGCAGAGCCAAAATCTATCAATCGGATGTGAAAGCACTTATCAATGATGACGTTTTCATCTTTTATGTCTCTGTGAATGATGTTCTTTGCCCTCAAGTAGAAAACAGCTGCCACAATCTGAGGGGGAAAAAAAAAAAAAAAAAGTAGTTTGGATCAATAAAACACTTCATCTCACCTTGCACCATCGCCATCGCTGGTCATTCTTATACCTGTCTAAAGATGTAGCTGGCCAGGGGCTCGTCCAGTCTTGGTTGCATGTCTATGAATTCAAAAAGATCCAAACCGTCTCCATGTTTCTCCATCACCATCTGGAAATAGCTTCCATTCTCAAACACCTCTGCTACCTGGAGGCAGACACACACAAAGACAAACACATACACCCATAAGAGGGATCAGCGAGGTTTTTCCTTATGCATAAAGGAACCTGATTGATTTACGTGTTCTGTGACATCAACGTTACCTTGACAATGTTATGGTGTTGAACTCTGGTCAATATGGCAATCTCCTGGCTCACTCTTCCCAACATGGGGTCATCTACCCAGCAGTCGCTCATTATTCTTGATTTGCTAATAAACTTCACAATTACCTGGAAATTTTTCATATAGGAAAAAAAATCTACATATAGATTTATGATTACATCATATTTACCACAGTTCTACGTAAAACCAAAGATTCATACTTCTTGTCCATCACAGCGTCTTATTGCCTTCCAGACAAACCCAAATGCTCCTTTCCCCACAGATTTGATTGGCTGGTATTCTTCTTCAAACTGCCCGTCACAAGCTCGAGAATGCTCCAGATCCAGAGTGGAGCGCAGCGCTTCTCCTTGACCGGCCTCGCCAGACCTCTGATGGACAGAACATAATAAAACAAACCATGTTTCAGAAAGCTACCAGGATCTACAATGACTCCTCTTTTCCTCGTCACTCACTGTTTTCTGACAGAAGACTTAAAGTTCCACAAGTATGAAAAGTTTCTATAGGAAACTTGTTGGCTGTATATTTTTTTAAACAAGGAAATACTGAATTAATTGTTCAGTTTCACCACTTTTATTGAAAATTATTCATTTTTAAGTCTTGTTTTAACATTTGAAGTGCTCTGTGTGTACATTCTATGTTTATTATGCGTTTTATACATTTTCGATGGACTTTGCTTTGTTTTTTTTTTTCTGGCAAAGTAAAATTTCCATTTTACTTAGACATCCAAGTATCTTTGTAACTAAAATGAAACTCTCAGCTGGAACTCACCTTTCCTGGGCTAGCTCCTGAATGGTTGTGAAGTGAAGGCTCAGTTCGCAATAGCGCCCCCTGCTGGTTTGATCTTTTAATCCACACGCAGAACATGAAGCTTCCATCAGAGAGGTTAGTCCTGCAAATGTCACACTGCACATCTAGTGGAGAGGAGAGGGACAGTAAACGTCAGTCCTGCTGTTATGTTGTTAATCATAATAAGGAAAACTGACATGCAGTGAAACTTTGTTACCAACCTACTCTTGTGCCGTCTCTGTGGTATCCACTTCCTACAAATTGTCCCTCTAGGACCTGCGTAATGTTTGAGGTCACCACTTGTCCATTCGCCGTCTGTTTTTTCGGTGTTGATGTGGCGGGCATGTCGGTCAAACTATTTGCTTGTTCTGCACACTCTTGGCTATTGCCTTTAGGAATCAAAGAGAGCGCTCCCCACTGATCCTGCTCTTCGCTCAAACCGAGCTCGGCCTTCACCGCAGCACCGGCGGCCTCCACTTTCTGGTCCGACTCTGCCACACCTGGAGAAGGCGTCCGTAGAAGTTCTGCTGTATCACCAGTGTACTCTTGCATGCTGAGCACCTCCACGTCGTCGCTCAGATCCAGCTCCGCTAGAACGCGGGTCACAGCATCTCCGTTGCAGTCGATGTCCACAAAGCAGCTGGCTGAGTCCAACAGAGGAGCTGAATTAGACTCATTCACCGGGGCAGCATCACGACAAAGACGGCCAGCGAACTTGTCAGAGAAACCAGACGATGATCTGAAAAATTAAATTCAAAAGCAAAGTTGTATTTTATTTTCTACTGTTCTCTTATGCAAAGAGTGAATCTATAGGTTTTTGTAAATGCATCATTGGCACATTCTAATGACCTGCTGTCCAATGAAATGATCTCAAAGCTCGACTCTTGGAGGACCGCGGCGCGTGAGCGATGATCTTTTCTCGTCTCATTACAGCTGCCACCTGCTCTCTCATCCTGTACAGGCGTGTCTGCAAAATATTTCACAATATCATTAAGTTTTCACTTGTTTTCCTAAACTTTGACAAATGCTGACAAAACATGGTCAAGTTAAAAAAAAAAAAAAAAAAATTAAAAAGCGAAGGTGAACTTAAATAGTACCTGGTGTAATCTTGATCGCAGGTGCAATATTCTGCTGAATCACATTGAGCAGCTGCTCGTCTCTGTTCTGGTTGGACGGCTCAGTGGAAATCAAGCAGCAGGTGTCTTCATCTGGAGTTTCCACCCAGGCGAACGTCTTAAGGAGAGCCTGGGTGGAATCTGCACAATCCAGCGTGTTACAGCCGGGAGCCGCCCGGGCTGCTTCCTCAATCAGCTCTGCGGTATTATTGGCCCTGCAAACACATTTTATTTACTCTGTTTATTAAGTTGAGAAAGAAGAAGAAAACTTAAGTTCAAATCTAACAAAAAACAAGTTGATACACTGCCTTACAAATATTGATAATTCTTGGGCTTTTTCGTATTTTGTCAGGATATAAACATTAAGTCTAGATTTAAAGGTGTGGGGAAAAAAATTCAAAAACAAAACTTGGATCTGGTATTGATACTACATATGGATATACTTTGACAAAGTAAGTTTTATGAGAAAAAACTTTTATAACCATTTGTAACAAGCTGAAAATTGAAAGCAATTTATAACTTTTCTTCCACTTTACATTTATGAACTGCTTTATGATTGTCTATTACATAAAATCCAAACAAAATGAATTACATTTTGTTCAATATATTGAGTTTATCAATATATTCTGCCCATTCATGTTGATGCCACTTGATGTTATTAGCTAGTCTGTGTAAAATTGATAGAAATCCCTTTGAAAGAGCAACAATCTGCGAAATTGTGGTTTATAAAAAGAGTTACTTCCTCCATTGTTTTGGGAACCTATGTAGATGCAGTTGGTACATTTTTTGCTGCCATGTTTGTGGAAGATCTTACATTTTTTTTTAAACAAAAATGTAGTCAATCTTAAGGTACTATTAGATTACCTCAACAAAGCATAAATGATGAAAATCAAAGTGTGATTGCAACACTTGCAGACTAACTTACAACCTGCAATCATTTCACAGTAATATTGGCAGAGATTAGGGGTGTAGTGATACAAGAATCTCACGATACGATACACGATATTCTGCTCATGACAATATATATTGCGATATTCAGCAAACGATACAATTCAATACACTTTTGCGATTTTCTGAACAATTTTAGAGGGACAGAGTGATTTTGGTGACATTTTGTGACTGTTATAGAGTTGGACTGAATTAATTTAACTGAAAACTGATTAAAAGCACCAGCTACACAATACCTGGCTCTGGTTGGACATGGACACAGACTTAAAGTCGACAGCTGGACAAAATGAATCAGAAAACATGTTTCTTTTAATTGAAACAGTACAAACTGTAGCTTACACGCATTTGTAAAGTAAATAAAGTGCATCAAGTACCCTGCTCTGAATAGTTTGATACCTTTTTAACCTTGACACTTAACATCTGAAGGAATCGCTCTAAGCCTGATGACCTAATCACTCTCCTGGTGAAGCAAGCAGTGAGTGAGCAAGGTGACAGTTGGATGTTACGATACTTGTGGATGAATATCGATTTTTTTCCAGGAAAGAAAATATCGATATACATCGCAAAATCAATATTATAACACAGCCCTAACAGACATGCCGTTCATTTAGACTCAAAAACAGCAAAAACAGACTACTGTCGAAAAGATACCAGTGACATTATTTGTCCAATACAAAAAAAAAACTTTTATGAGGAAATATATGATAACTTACATGACCAAATGTGTGGAGGTAACTGCAGGAAGAGAGAATGTCGACGTGGCACTGCCTTGATTCTCCAGCCTGGAGCTTGTTCCAGTAAAGATCCTGCCTCTTCCTGAGGAACTTCTTTTCAGGATAGCCTGCTGCACCATTCCCATGTCTCCAGCCACCAAGGACGAAGGATCTGANACACACAGAGACACACACAGACACACACACACACACAGAGACACACACACAGTTCATCAGGAGGCTGAATCCTGTCCATCTGCTGCCGGTCTGGATCAGAACCAGGATGGATCCATGTATGAAATGTTTTCTTGCACTGTGTTAACATGTCTCTGTCTCTCTGTGTCTCTCTGTGTGTGTCTCTCTCTCACCGTCTCTCTCTGTCTCTGTCTCTCTCAGGAAATCCCCCGCAGCACTCTGGACTCCTTCATGCAGCCGTTCCAGAGCACTCTGTGGCTGTTAGTCGGTCTGTCGGTCCATGTGGTGGCAGTGATGCTCTACCTACTAGACCGGTTCAGGTAAACACCTCACCTGAGGCTGGCCGGGTCCAGAACCTCCACTTGACCAGCATAAAGCTGCGTGCGCACAAAAAAAGTGCGGTCCCATATTTTACGCAAAAGTCAGCATGTATAAAAATGAACGTTGTGTCAAAGTTAGCGTAAATATACACAGAGTTTTTCGCTGGGTGAAAATGTGCAGCAGCCACACAAACTTTTTCTGTGGACAATATCAAACCACAAAGCGTCAAAACTCACCTAAATACACTGAAGTCTGACTACACTGAGTTATTTAGACCAAGAAGCACCAAACCAATGTTTTTTTCATGATTTTAACATTTTATTGTTGAAACGATGAAACTGAACCGCATTCATCCTCAGACAATAATCTAACACGAACACAAAATAAAGAAAATAAAAATAAGAGGATGTGAAAACCTCGCTAGAGTGTAAATGGCACTTTTCCTCAGTTTGTCTCAGAGATGTAACACATTGATCTGTGAGCCGAAATGCATCTATGGGGTCATTTCATTCTCACTGAAAACAGCAGATTAACTCCAACCTGCTGAGTAAAACTAATCAACAGGTTTGATTATTTAAGGTGATCCAGGTGTGTCTGCACCTTTTAAATAAAATATATAGTTATTATTGTTATAAATACTCATACAAACCAGGCCGTTGCCATGGTTACTGCCCCACGTGGCGGCAGACTTCCGGGTATTTATGCTAATTTACATTCTTATGTATTTATGGAGGCGACAGGCAAATTAGGATTAATAAAGGAAAGGTGCGCGGCCACCTGCGGCTTTATGCATCCCTTTTTTTTGTGCGCCGCACTTTTCTAAATTTGTCCGTTCGCCAAGTTTTAGTGTGAAAACTGCGCAGTCTTTATGCATGAGGCCCATGGTCTGGTCCGCTCTGTTTCTGCTTAACTTCTTAATCTACCCCAGAGTTTCTGGTCCGGTCCGGTTACATCAGCAGAACCTCACACTAGAATCCGTAAACCTCGCATCTCTTTTTCTTTCTATTTGGAGTTGTAAAAACAGCAAATAGAACTTAAACTTTAAAAGTTTAAATAAAAAATTGTAACTTGTAAAATTAATCCACATAAATGCTAATAATTTCTAACGGACTTTAAATCCCGGACAAGCCCCCAATCTGGAGCTGTACAGTTGTCATATTACCACACAGTAATCTTTTCTGTCCTACTAAAACAGCCAAACGGAGGGATGGAGACGACACAAAGGTAAAATGTAATAAATCAGAGACGGCACAACTGGGGCAAATTTACCACGTAAAGAAATACTGAATAGTGTTGAAGATGATGTTAAAAATTTACATCCTCAGATGAAGAAATAAGCAGGATAATTTAAAATAGTACAGACAATGCCTGTACAGAAGTTTGACAAATCAAAGTGTTGCCAAGCACACAGTCTCAGTTGGTCCTTCAGTTTTCTTATGTTTCTGTGCATTTTTGTGTAAATTGGTTTAATTCTGCAGTGTTTGGCCTGAACCTGGCTCACTGCTGCCCTCTTTCCACTGAAGTGTGTAAAAACAAATAAAGTAGTTGAATCTCTCGCTGGTGGATTTTTTAAGTCGGTTTGAAAACACGCTGGCAGCAGACTGCGCTCGTCCCCACACCTGGCCCCGCCCCTCAGTGTACTAGGCTCCGCCCACATCGTTGACTCATTCGTCTGGGGGCGGAGCCTAGCTTTCTGAGAGGTTTGCTGCTTTTATGTTCAGACTAGAATCTGCGCAGAACGCTCAGAGTGAAGTTAATCGTCTGAACATGTGACCTCAGCGCTGACTCCGATTGGCCGATTGGCCGTGTTTGACCCTGTTTGACCTGCTGTGTGTCTGCAGCCCGTTTGGAAGGTTTAAGGTGAACAGCGAAGAAGAAGAAGAAGACGCCCTGACCCTGTCCTCCGCCATGTGGTTCTCCTGGGGAGTTCTGCTGAACTCGGGGATCGGAGAAGGTAGCGACGCTCGCGTTTCTGCTCGCCTGTGGCGCCCGCGGCGCTGACAGCGTGTCACTGCTCCCCCTGCAGGCGCCCCACGGAGCTTCTCCGCCAGGATCCTGGGCATGGTGTGGGCGGGGTTTGCTATGATCATCGTGGCGTCGTACACCGCCAACCTGGCAGCCTTCCTGGTGCTGGACCGGCCTGAGGAGCGCATCACTGGCATCAACGACCCCAGGGTGAGCGCCCGCCTTCCGTTCGCCGGTTGGGGCGATGATGTCATGCGGTAACAGCTGATGTGCTTCCAGCTGCGTAACCCATCGGATAAGTTCATCTACGCCACGGTGAAGCAGAGCTCGGTGGACATCTACTTCCGGCGGCAGGTGGAGCTGAGCACCATGTACCGCCACATGGAGAAGCACAACTACGAGAGCGCCGCCGAGGCCATCCAGGCGGTCCGAGACAAGTAGGCGGAGCCTCGCCGGCAACCTTCACACTGCGGCCTGGAGGGACGCCAGTCCCTCAGTTTTGCCTCAATGCGACCTGTAGCTGATGTTTCCATGACAACACAGATCAGCTTCTTATAATCCGATGTTTTCTGTTCGTTCAGGTCGGATGAATGCGACCAGAACGTCATCAATGCACAACAAACGTCACTATTCTGATACGGAGAAAAGCAACCATGGAAACCATGGCAACCACCAGCGGACGATAACGAGGATTTAGTTTTTCATGTTTTGGCTCTAAACCCCTAAATTGGCTGGTGTAACAATTACTGATCCAGTAATCTATCAATTGTTCTGATGATTAATCGAATAAAAATTATAAAATGAGATAAATGCTGCCATAACAGCAGTGTTACTATTGGATATCAACATCGGCCCATTTCTCATATTTCAGCTTCCTTATTGCTTTTCTGTAGTCTAGAAAATTAATCTGCAACAATAAAAGCTCACTTTAAGTTAACCTGGACAAAAGTTCTAGAGAAATCTGAAATTATATTCAACTTAATAAAGAGGCAGGCTCACCAAGCATTTGTAGATAAAAAAGTCCAAACTGCAGCTTCATCTATGTGTTCATCTCCAGTCAGCTTAAACTCTGACCTTGCCCAGGCGTTTTTAGCTTTGTGTTCATGTTAGCAGGATTTGACTCCTTCGTTTGTCACAGAAACTCGTCTACCAGCTGCGCTCCGCCACACATCTGTTGGGACCAGGACGATATGAAACGTATTTTCTGGTTCGTCCATAGAGCTACAGCCGCTCACCTGTAGAAACACACCTGGCACCACCAGGCTAACGGCTGCTGGACTCCAGGTGTGACCTTGGTGCAGCTCTCATGTCTGGAGAGCCTTGGATCCTCTTTACAGACCGTCACACATATAAGTTAGAATCAACAGAGGTGCTGCTTGCAAATTGGATACATTTTATTTGGTTGAGATGCTCTATGGTGGAAATAGTCAGTTTATTTTATTATACAAAAATAACCACATTAAAACGCAGGAGTCTCTGCTGGCCCTGGGAACCTTACAGCTGAAAAATAATTAAATAAAATGATTGGGGAGGAAATAAGGAAACCCAAATATAACTAGACACTCCCAGCTGCTCCCCAACAAAACACTCACACTGAAATCCCTGGTGAAAACCACAAAGGCACAAACTCCCTTCCTTCAGCCTAAATGAAACGGCAGGTCCCTTTGAAATGAGCCGGAGGGCCGGGGCCCCAGAAACCCAAACCATACTTCATCAGTAATACCAACCAGTGGCGCAACTGCACATTATTCAGGTGGATGCGAAAACATAAATTGCCCCCCCCCGATGGAAGGAACTTCAGGGTGAAGGGCCGACGCTACGTGGAGTGTAAAACTCGCTACATGTACCTCGTTATGTGCGAGAGGTGAAGGAGCGTGAGGCGCGCTGAACTGTATGAGAAAACATAATCGGCGCGTCGCCCCCTCCAGACGGGGTTTTGGCGCCCCCTCTGGTGCTGCGCCCCTATGCGTTGCATACGCTGCATACCCACTTTTTGCGCCTCTGGTGACAGTTGGATGTTACGATATTTGCGGATGAATATCGATTTTTTTCCAAGA
>NW_015114101.1:58888-61936 GCF_001443285.1 Poecilia latipinna
ACGCAAACACACACACACACATGCAGACGCACACACGCAGACACACACACACGCAGACACACACACACACACACACACACACGCACACACACACACACACACACACACACACACACACGCAGACACACACACACGCACACGCACGCAGACACACACACACGCAGACGCACACACGCAGACACACACGCAGACACGCACACACGCAGACACACACACACTCGCAGACACACACACACACACGCAGACACACACACACGCAACCACACACACACACAGACGCACGCAGACAAGCACATACGCAAACACACACACNACGGGGTTTTGGCGCCCCCTCTGGTGCTGCGCCCCTATGCGTTGCATACGCTGCATACCCACTTTTTGCGCCTCTGATACCAACCAAGGGGAAAACATTCTGATCTGAAACCGAAACAGGATGCTTCCTTCAGAAATCAAGTGGAGGAATCAGAAACCCAAGATCAATGTTAGGATCACTCCTCTGCCAGCTGGGATCTGGTCTCAGCAATCTACCTGCTGTCCTGATTACCTGCCTCCATAACGAGTCAGCGGCGCTGTCAGCGTCGTCCATATTTGGGCAACAGGAAGAGCGCGCAGCGGCATACTTCCGGGCCCGGCTACACAGGCGTCGCTCCAGCTAATTCAAGGATGCTTAACGGTCCCCCAAAAAACGATAAAACCCCGGACATTATGATAAACCAATGAAATCCCCAGGACAAACTTAAAAATGGGACGTTATGCTGCTAGCATTAGCAACAACTCAGAGGAAGTGAAAGCGCTGAGCCGGAACACGTGCGCTAATAACAAAACCTCGAGGAATTTAATAATGGCGGTTCTGAGGTCATCTGACGAATCTTTACAACCCTAAACACAAGATAAGCTTTTTCATTAGCATCCATGTTTACTTCCACTGAGCATCCTCGGTAGTTGTCCTCTGCTGCGCATGCGGGAAACTTTCTGCTTGTTTTCAGTTCTCACAGGACTCGCGTGCAGGTCGCATGCGATGCAAAGCAAAGCGGTTTTACAGTAAATGTGAACGTGAAGGCCTGCAGCGTCCTGATGCGCCGTGTGCTCCTCCCGCAGCAAGCTCCACGCCTTCATCTGGGACAGCGCCGTGCTGGAGTTCGAGGCGTCGCAGAAATGCGACCTGGTGACGACGGGGGAACTGTTCTTCCGCTCCGGCTTCGGCATCGGCATGAGGAAGGACAGTCCCTGGAAGCAGAACGTCTCTCTGGCTATTCTCAGGTACCGAACGCCACACCGCAGCAGCTCCACAAGCCCCGCCCACTCACGCTTCGCCCACTTCCTCCACAGCTCGCATGAGAACGGCTTCATGGAGGATCTGGACAAGACGTGGGTTCGCTACCAGGAGTGCGACTCCAGGAGCAATGCCCCCGCCACACTCACCTTCGAGAACATGGCAGGTAGGACGCAGGCCCCGCCCTCTCCGCCGCCGCCAGGCAGGTGAACCGTAAGCTGCATCTCCCCCCGCTCCAGGTGTGTTCATGCTGGTGGCCGGCGGCATCGTCGCTGGGATCTTCCTCATCTTCATCGAGATCGCCTACAAGCGACACAAAGATGCGCGCAGGAAACAGATGCAGCTGGCCTTCGCCGCCGTCAACGTGTGGAGGAAGAACCTGCAGGTAGGCGGAGTTACCTGGTGGTGGCGGTGTGTTTTACCTGTCTCTCCTGAACGTCACGGTTTACTTCCAGAAAGCCAGTCTGTCACATGACCTGTGTGTTGTGTTGTTGTCATGGTAACACACCATGAGTGACTAAATCGGGTTGAATTGGTGAGGATGATCCTCCTCCTCCAAACGGCCTACTCAAAGCCCAGATTGACCCGTTTGTTCCAGAGTTGAAAATCATCAGGAAGTTGCTGGGCTTCAGGAAGTGACCTCACAGGTCCAGCAGGTCAGAATCCAATATGGCTGCTGCAGCAGAGACCAGCACTTCCTGCTGCTGGGCCCAGTACGCTCTGATTGGCCAGCTTCTGTGACATCACAAAGTCCCGCCCACGTCAAAACTGAGCAGCTGAAGCCAAACACATCTGGAGCTTTTATTCTGAAAATCCAACACATCACCTGGTTCTGGTTAGAACTGGACCACAGGTTCAGAGCGGGAGAGTTCTGATCCAAGTTTTCCTACAGTTCCTCCCTGATGGGCCCCTCGGTCCAGTCCAGTTCTGCCGATCAGAACCGGTTTCTGTTCACAGATGGTGGATCCGAACCAGAACCGGGTCGAGCTGCAAACCGTTTCTCTTTTTGTCTCTTTATCAACGAACCTCAACAAGGGTGGCTTTTAGCATGGGGTTACCATGACGACACAGAAATCCATGACAGGCTGCAGGGTCAGAGGTCACCATCAGAGGTCGGGTCTTGTTGCTCATGGGGTTCACTGACCATCAGGGAAAGGTCAAAGGTTAAACTCATGATGATGATGATGATGTCAGACACCTTGTAACCATCACCCCCCCAAGGAGAGACGACATTATTCCAGCTGAGCGTTGGTATAATGAGCCCATGTGATGTCACTTCCTGCTTCTTTGTCCCAAACAGGAAGTGCTGCCTTTGTTTCCTGTTGTGTTTGACCCTCATGTCGTTGTTCACCTGCTGCTGTGTTTGTAGGACGTTTTACCCCTCATCTGAACACACACGCAGACACACACACACGCAGACGCACGCATACACACACACACACACACACGCAGACACACATACACACACACACACGCAGACGCACGCAGACACACACACACACACGCAGACACACACACGCAGACACACACACACACGCAGACACACACACACGCAGACGCACGCAGACACAGACGCACGCAGACACACACACACGCAGACACACACACACGCAGACGCACGCAGACACAGACGCACGCAGACACACACACACACAGACACACACACACACAGACGCACGCAGACACACACACACACACGCAGACACACACACACGCAGACGCACGCAGACACAGACGCACGCAGACACACACACACACAGACACACACACACACA
>NW_015114101.1:65576-70328 GCF_001443285.1 Poecilia latipinna
CCCCATGAACCCGCTGAGGCACGCCGACACGCACACTCACACGCAGACACTCACACGCAGACACACACACACACGCAGACACACACACAGCTGACTTTCCTGATGAATGAATTATTGATTATTAGCTTTTTGTTTAAAACCTCGTCTGTTAAGGTGATTTAAAGGCTCTGATGATAGAGACTGAGATTCTCTGCTGGCTTTAGTTTTGCTACTCAGCAGATTATTAAAGATTAGAGATTATTCAATCAATCAATCAGATTGTATCTGTACAGCACATTTCAGCAGCAGGCATTTCAAAGAGCTTCACATCACAAAAACACAAAGTCATGCAGCAGAGAATCAACAATCAAAACGTCACATTAAGTCGATGCCGTCGTTAAATTCATAACTGATTATGTTTCAAATAAACTAACCAGGAGGGTTTTAGTCTGGATTTAAAGACACTCAGTGTTTCAGCTGTTTTACAGTTTTCTGGAAATTTGTTCCAAATTCGTGATGCATAGAAGCTGAATGCTGCTTCTCCTCGTTTGGTTCTGGTTCTGGATGCAGAGCAGAACCAGAACCTGAGGGGTCTGGAAGGTTGATACAACAACAACAGATCTATAATGTGTTGTGGTCCTAAACCGTCCAGTGATTTATAAACTAACAGTATTTTACAGTCTGTTCTCTGAGCTACAGGGAGCCGATGTAGTTATTATTAAACACACAGAGGCAACGGGACAGACTGAAGGCTGCAGGCGGCCAGAAAACCTGCTGCTGCGCTGAACAGATGGACACAAAGTACACACACACACACACACACACACACACAGTGTGACCTGGTCCTGGTCAGCCTCCAGTGTCTGTAGGTTTGGACCTCAGCGGTTCTGTTCAGCTGATTCTGTCCTACAAACAGATCAGAATGTTTTATCTATATGTAATACAAAATTACACTTTATGAATACAGTTATGCTTCATTAATTATGTTATGTAAATACATCATTATTGTATCGTAGCTAAATTAGCTGAATAAATCCAGCAGGCGCTCGCTGGCCGCCCTGTTCTCCCTGACCTGCTGGATGAAGCTTCCTGTCAGGACAGGGCGCGCTCAGTAGGACCTGCGGGACGGAGCGCGCTCAGTAGGACCTGCGGGACGGAGCGTGCTCAGTAGGACCGACAGAGGTTCATTGGCTCTTTATGTGACAGTGAATTGACAGGAAACCAGGTAACGAGAGAAGGGAAGATATGTGGCAAAGGTCACCAGGCCGGGAATTGAACCTGCGCCACCACACCACCCCCCAGTTAGAGTCCTGATGCAGCAGCAGAACTGGACCAGAACCGGGTCAGTCTGTGGTTCCACAGTGAATCCAGGACGAGGTTCTGATGACAGAACCTGACCAGATGCAGTCAGCCAATGTTGGAGGTTTTCCCTGAGGAGATTCGGCCGTTCATCCAGCAGCCAGAAGAACCGCTCTCTGTCCACTCCAACGTCAAGCGGCCGTCATCTTGTGAGTGGCGTTGGCCCTCCTGCTGTCCGCCATCTTGTGAGAAAATATAAAGAAAAAAAGAAGCACAAAAATACTGCGTAAAATCCATATAAATGTATATATAGAGTTCTGATTTATCACAGAGATGTTTCAGATCTTCAGATAAATATTAATGTTCGACATATTAGAGTGTGAAACTCAAACATGAAGGCGTTTAAATGAAAGTTGTGTTGCTGTATGAGAGTTTCATGCTAACATGCTAACAGCTCCATTCTGGGCCACAGAGCTCCACAGTAACATCCTGGATGACATCATCAGTTGTTAGCTAGCTCTGCTAATCCTTCTCCTTTGCTTTTGCCGCTCCTCTTTAACTCTCCGTCAGGCCGTACGGTTAGAGAGACGTTGGAGTTGAGGGAGAGACGGTTTGAACTTCATCCTTTCTCTGATTTCACAGAGCCCCTTTCAGCTCCTCTGGGATGAGGTCAAAGTTCAGGTGTTTGAGCTTATGAGATGCTGATCAGCTGCTCCCGGTTTAGGAACAATACTCCGTTGCCATGGCTACACATCACAACTTCTGTTTGACAGTAAAACAGAAGGAGCAAAGGGAACCAGGAAATGATGAAGTCAGAAAAACAACCAATCAGAACAGAGCAGAGCAGAGCTGCTGCCCCTCCCAACATGGCGGCCGAGCTGACGTTTGGTTGCTCCTCTCTGGTTCCTTGTCCTTCACTCTGTGTCCTCCGGTGTCCAGACGCTGCCCATCACCCTCTGCCCGCCCCTCTCCCATGTCGCCCCCTGCTGGCCTGAGTGTTAGCTGCAGTGTCTCTGCCGCCTGTTAATGTGTGTGTGCGCCTATCGTATGATCTATTGTAGGATAGGAAAAGTGGTAGAGCAGAGCCAGAGTCCCAAACCTCTTTTAGGTCCATCACTTCGACCTCCGACCTCAAACGCCGTTTGGCCCCCGGGGACGCCACGGTAAGGACACGAAGACCACCTGTCCTCCTGTCTTCCATCGCTTCCTGTCCGTCCCCTCCTCCTCCTCACTCCTTTATTTCCCTCCTTCTTTGTCCCTCCCATCAGCTCGGTCCTCTCCTGATCTCTCTGTCCCCATCACATTTGTCCCACCGTGAGACGGAGAGACAGGCGGCATGTTGGACGCCTGCAGGCAGTCAGGTCCAGCTGTAGTCCCACACTGATCGCGTCGTCTTCTTGCAAAGGAGAAGGGAAGAGGGTCAGCCTGTGTGGTGTCCCATGTCTGTCTCGTCTGCCTCTTCCTGTCCTGTCCCTCTCTGTCTCCTCCACTAACGTCCAGCCTCTCGTCCTCAGGTCGCCCGGCGGAGACGTGTCTCTGTCCTCTAACCCGTCTCTGTTTCAGACTCTGGCACCAGCTCTCCTCTGTCCTTTCTGGTGTCCTCCTGTCCTCAGTTGCATGTGAAGACAGAGACAGCTGTCCTTTCAGGGACGGGCACGGCTGCTGGACCGACTCATTTCTCTTTACTTCCTATATGAGTGTTTTTCTCTCAGTGGGTTTAAATGGTGTCCAGACTGCAAACACACACTCTGCCTCTGTCCTCCTCTGCAAGCACGACCGACTATAGCCTCACACACACACACACACACACACACACACATACACTTCCTGTTTGAGCAGACAGACTCCAGGTTAGAGCGAACGGCTTCATCAGCGGTGGTGGAGAAACCTGCTCTACTGGCTGAGGAAGACTCCAGCCGGGAGGAAGAGGAATCTGCTTCCTTTGATCCGGTTACAGACTGGATCCGCCGCCGTATTATGGGATGGATGGTTTCAGCTCCTAATGTTGTTGCAGGCCAGAGAACCGGGCCGGGTCAGAAACCGATGGATCAGTAACAACAGGGCCTGTTGTTATTCCTGTCAAGTCTCATGTTTTTCCGGGAAACTTCAGCTTCCCCTCTGAAGCTGCTGCTCCCGCGACCCGACAAGTTGACTAGCAGTTGGCTGGAAGATCTGCTGCGCTATGAACAAACCGTCCATCTCAGCAGCAGCAGCAGCAGATTTTCCCTTTGAGGACACACTGCCCCCTACAGCCCTGCGCTGGTACTGCAGGTCACAAAACATTAGCTGCTTCATGGAGACGTTCAACACGTTGGATCTGGAGGAACCTGGACATGAGGCTGATGGACATCAGTGAAGCTGCTGCAGGACGTCTGGCTTCTTCCACCACTGCTGATAGCCGTTCAGTAGAGAAGCTCTGGATCAGAACCGACCCAGAAAGAGTGAGCTCAGGCAGAACCTGCGGCTGGGTCGGCGTCCATTTCACATCTGTTTTTCTGTCTCTCCCTGTTTTTGTCCCTCTGCTGTAGCCGTACCCGACGGACATCACTGGCCAGCTCAACCTATCGGATCCCTCCGTCAGCACGGTGGTCTGAGACAGAGAGGCGCAGAGGGCGAGCAAGCTGCACTGCTGCTGCTGAGCCACACACACATACTACACACACACACCCCTTACGTCTTTATATCTTCACGAGGACTTTGCATTGACTTCCATTAATTTCTCATGCATTTCTGTAGCCTGACCCAAACCTTAAGACAGCACTGCTCTTCATGGGGCCCTGGGCTTTGGGCCCCATGAGGAGCAGTGGGTCCTCACAATGTAGGGAAAATGGTCCTTATAAGGTGAGAAATCCTGAAACACACACACACATACGCTCACACATGTTGGTGTGGGGACATTTCTCAAAATGTCCCCACACCAACATGTGTCCTCATAAGGACAGGTTACCCTACGGTCCTCACAGTCATAGCAATGCACACACACGCTCACACACGCGCATTGCTCCACTTGTAGCCACCAGCTTCCTGCAACCAATCTTTTATTTTGAAAGAAGTTGTATAGTTCTGTTCCCGTTTCCTCTCACACACATATCAAACGTCCCGACCAGTTCCAGAAGCAGCTTAAACTGGTTTTTATGGTTGTAGCTCATAAATCCATCAATGCTGTTTCCTTTAAATATCAACAAACACTTCCCTGCTGTGACCAATCAAATCCCTGGGCTTTGCTAAGTGGGTGGAGCCTCTGGAGAAGGAAGGAAGCAGCGGTTTCCTCTCCAGTCAGCCTGCAGCGCCACCTACTGGTCTGGGAGCGCATTGCTCAGCATTCAGGAATAATTCATCGTCCGTCTGCATCATTAACTGGGATAAAAATAATATTTATCCCTCAAACTTTAGAGTCTGGCTGTCGGTTAAATTCAGGTCACCGATGTTTCCAGTTCAGAGGTGAGCTGGAGGAAATCACACAAAATTACATTT
>NW_015114101.1:73589-76582 GCF_001443285.1 Poecilia latipinna
TGCAGCAGCTTCATGATGTTGGAAGCTGTGGAGGTGGGTCCAGTGGATCCAGGAAGTTTCTGGATCAGAACTCCAAATGGAACCAATAAAAGAGAAAATTGATTTGAAAAGTTGTTGGCTAAATGTCTGAATTAAAAACAAAGCCAGTAATCGACTGAATTATTAGTTACTAATTTTAATCTTTAATAAAAAATAAAACTCATGCGGTTCTGACCCACAAGTTCAATATAAAGTTCCTTAAAATCAAATCAAGAAAAATAACATTGATTTACATGAATGATGGAAGTAATTCATCTTTAGATAAAACTTTAATAACCAAACAGAAAAATTATTTCCTGTATCGCGACTAGAAAGTTTCACTTGCAGATTTTGCCTCCAGCTGTTTCCTCATTTTGTTTTCAAATTATTTTTCAGCATCTTATTTTATTAGACATAATTAATTTTATTATATAAATATTGAAGTTTTTATCCAGAGTTTTTAGCTAACAGTTTTATTTCTTGGCAATGTTATTGACTTAAATCCCCAATTAGTAATTCTGAATTCCCCTGTAGCAGCAGCGCCCTCTGCTGGCTGGCGTCCAAACAGACGCCTGAAGATGAACGGCAGAGCTGCAGGAGTTTATTCACTTAAACTCTGCTCAGGTTATTATTTTAGATAACTATTAACAGTTTCATGATTTATCAGATAAGTTTTAGCTTTAGAAAAATTAATAAATTTGTGTGTTTAGCATCTCGTTTCTAAGGACTAAATTCCCAGAAAGTCAGGATAACTTTGTGTTTTTTCAGTTTTTTAACTCATAATAATGGAATTTAAACAGAGATGCTGATTTATTGCCATCTTGTGGTTCTGATCTTTATTAAATCCAAGCAAAAAAAAAGATAATTTTGCTGCTTTTGACCTGAAATCATGAGGATCTCTGGAGTCCTCCCTGAATGGAAACTTCCAACCCAACATGGCCGCCTGCTTTCTTTCTCGTTTCTGTCTCATTAAATCCGTCCCACACACCAGCCGAGAATTCAATCAGAACTGAGCCCAGCAGAACCGGGTCGGGTTGGACCCAGTGCCAATGCAGATCCCATTCAATTTAAAATGAAGGCTTTAGCCTGAAACAAGCTAACCTTCAAGCAACCCTGAGGCTCCGCCCACTTCCGGCCGCCGTGGAAGTCCGGCCGCTGCTGAAGCCAGGGACGGTCCGCCTCCTGCTGGACGTTCACTGGTTTCCAGTCTGGAGGTTGCCTGGGCCGGCGTTTCTTGGATCAGGTTCCTGGAGGTTTGAATCAGCCTGCAGACGCATTGGACTGTGATTGGACTGGGCCACTATCTGTTATTGTTATTAAAAAGTTTAATAAAGCTACATTTTTCTAACTGAAACCGTTTTAACCTGCAGCTCAGAGACAAAAGAAACCAGTCTGGAAATGATCAACGTGACCTAAACTAGGATTTTTTCTGAGGTCAGTATGGCTCCTATAAAAAAAAATCCCCCCTGGGGTGTTTTTCCCTTTTTATTGAGTTTATAAATCAGCTGTGATCACCAACATTTGGCTTTTCTGACCAAAGAAAAGAAGCCTTGTTTTGAAGGGTTTGTTGTTAGTCACAGTTAATTGACAGACAATTTAACGACCAAGTAAGCAACATTTTAAATTCTAAACCCGTTTTTTGCTACACGTTTAGCATTGAGATGCAACTTTAGGCTAACATAGCTTTCCTGACAGGCTAACTCCTGTTAGCACAACTTGAACACAACACCAGTCTTTTCCGATCAGATCGCGCCTTCCTGCTGCTGTTAGTGGATGTAGCTGTGCGTCAGATTTATCAGTATACCAGAAACACAATTCAAAGGTTCTGGCCAGAACTTTGGTATGGAATTAATTGAATTACAATTTTTAACTCTTTAAAAGCTGTAATTGATTAAGTCCTGGCCGTACAAAAAATTCCACAGTGAAAATCTACAGTTAATGTTACAATCCCTGCAGGTGTGTAGCGCTGACGTCACTACCGGTGGTAAATGAAGGAATATGATGGACTCTTTGGCTCTTTGCACGTCAGCTTCCACATTCGGGGAAAAGCGGTTCGGTCGTTTCCGGTCTATTGAAAATGTAATTTTACACTCGGAGCTGCAGGGCTTGGCCAAGCTAACAGATAATGATGAACATTGATCCGAAGCCCCAACAAGTAAGCTGGAGAAAGGTTTTTAAGATGTACACCTCGTTATACATTCATGGTTATGTAGGTGAGTTTTATTTTCTTTAAACTTTGTGGCTAACATTAACCTTAGCTTATGCTAGTAGGCAATATTCTCGGACATTTTTCTTGTAAAAATGTGCTATTTAAGTATTTAAACACTTTAGTCCATTCTAACAGATAACAGACAAATGTTTCTACCTTATTTTGTACTTATTTTCAAGTATATTATGAGTGCTTGACACTAATGACTGCTTGTCATTAGTGTCAGACCAAGTAACGGGGAGGTTACGGTTCGGGCTTTTTGCTTCCGAACCATGAGGGAACACAACAAACCCCATAGCTTCACAGCAGAGCAGCTCTGGAGTCTGAGTTCAAGTTCAGCTGTTCAGGTTCAAAGTTGCTGCTTTTAGAAAAATATGACAGTGTTGCTTAATGTCTCCGTGTTATTTTGTTTTATTACCTTTGCAAGTTTCTTGTGAAGAGCTCAGGACGGTGTTTACATCAGTGTGTACAGGCGGATCAGTTGCTCGGCTGTCTGGCTCTGGTCTGCTCTCTCGTTCCCATAAACTCGCCTTTTCAGGCTGAATACAGAAGTGATTCCATGGAAATAACTCAGGGAGGCTCCTTTATTTACCATCCATATTCCCGGTATTTTTAGGCTGATCTGGAGTGAAGTGAAGGCTGCAAACTTTGTGTTGTGCAGCGTTAGCTTTAACTGGTAGTGGCAAATATTTACAAGCCACCATCTTCTTAATTCAGGATCGCTTGGAAATTAATAAAAACTTAAAAGCCCATTATATTAGGAAGA
>NW_015114101.1:79352-84509 GCF_001443285.1 Poecilia latipinna
GCAGAGCAGCTCTGGAGTCTGAGTTCAAGTTCAGCTGTTCGGGTTCAAAGTTGTTGCTTTGAGAAAAATATGGCCGTGTTCCTTCATGTCTCCGTGTTATGTAGTTTATTACCTTTGCATGTTTCTTGTTCAGAGCTCAGATTGGACGGTGTTTACTGCAGTGTGTTCAGGCGGATCAGTCGCTCGGCTGTCTGGCTCTGGTCTGCTCTCTGGTTCCCATAAACTCTTTCAGGCTGAATACAGAAGTGACTCCATGGAAATAACTCAGGGAGGCTCCTTTATTTACCTTCTTCTTTAGGCTGAAGAAGCTGATCCAGAGTGATCAGCTTCAAACTTTGTGAAGGCTGCAAACTTTGTGTTGTGCAGCGTTAGCTTTAACCGGTAGCGACGAATATTTACAAGCCACCATCTTCTTAATTTAGGATCGCTTGGAAATCCATGAAAACTTAAAAGCCCCTTGTATATGAAAGACAACAATGTTCATATTATTGCTTTTATTGCGTCTGGAATACGACTTAGTCTTTTCTAGCTGTCATGGTAACTCAAAGCGGATGTGACGTCAGCGCCGTAAGTACAAAGAGCCCATTTGTTGCTGCTTTTTCGCCGTTCATCTCGTTGCGGGTTTCCTTTAGACAGAGAAGAAAAGTTTTTAACCAGATAATCCCAAACGATCCGTGGGGATTTTCCTTTCTTACTGAAGGAGATCAGGTCCGAAGTTTAAGGAGAGCTTTTTAAAACTGACTGTAAAGATTGGAAAACGTTATTTTTATTAAAGCAGAACTGTCTTTTTTCAGCGCCATTCTGAGGCGAAACATGTTTCGGTTGTAGATCTGCAAACTGATGCTTCGGTTCTTAAGGTTAAAAACTGATCAAACATATTCTGAAATCAGGATCGTTTCCGCCTGGAAGCGGAAGCTCCGCCCACGGCACAGCGTGGTGCAGCAAAACCTCCAGAGTCTCCATCCGGACCGAACCGAACCGTCTGCAGGCTCATTCAGCCAGTCGGATGTTTTCCCGGTGAGTCCCAGCCGGCCCGGAGCGCTCGGAACCGGGTCGGTTCCGGTGCTGCACCGATCCGAAACAGAGAACCAAAATATATTCTGAATAATTCATTTAACTACAACATCAGTTATTAGATATTATCACGACAATCTTCTGAAGAGAAGTAAAACTATTAAATCAAATGGTTCCGTTTATTTGTTGCACTTTTTAAATGTATCTTATGATTCATATTTGATTTGACATTTTTTTGTATTTTTTTTTCTGATGAAATATTTCCGAATTTCACTTGAATAGTTTTTTTATATAATGCACTAAAAATCCAGCCAATATATTTACTGTTTGTTTTGTAAAACTTTATAAAATGTTTATTTAAATTTTCGTACCAGGATTATAAAATTACCTTAAATGTAATTATTAATGTGATTACAGTATTATTATTAAATGGAACAGACATTTTATGACCGCAATTTTTAATTCTCCTTGATTAAAATTATTGTCATTTAATTTTCTAATGTAAATTATATAATATGCTATGTATTCCTATAGATATACTGATTGTATATTTATTTGTATTCAAATTATCATTTGATTTTCATAGTTTAAATTTGACTGTGTTTAATTTAAAACTTGAACAAACTGTAAGCATCTAAAATGTTGAAAGTCAAGAGATCTCCTGAAATTATATTTCTTATTGAATTCTGTATTTGAAGTTATTTTCACTTTGGTTGCGTCATTCTGGCTAAAGTTGGTAAAAACAATTTAACTGTTTAAAGGATTTTTAAATTGGATCCTAAAATCTGAGTCTGAACGTCGAATTACTGAATAATCTGATCGATTTTCTACTGTTTCAGTTGCACTGAAGTAAATACAGGAGCTGAGAAGCAGCTCGTTCCGATGGATATATTCTGATGTCACTCTGCGATGTCATGTGTTTTTGTAACCAATCTAGAATCAGCTGATCTGAGGTCAGTTTGTGACTGTAGAAGAAGTTATTTCCTGTCTGTAGTTTTCCGTAGATGATCCGTCACGACGCTCTGTGATTGGCTGGTTCTGTGGTCACATGACTCGCTGTAATCACAGAAACCTCATTAATGGCACTTCAGTGTTTGTTGTTCCTGAGCTTGATGTTGATCCTGTTCAGCTGTGAGTCTGCATAAAGAGTTTACAGTAATAAATATTTATTTCAGTTTAAACGGCTCAGCTTCCTTTTTGTGTGGATGGAGGAATAAAAACACAGGAAATGTTTCATTTTATGCTTTATGAAATTCTGTCAAATACAAATTTCTCATGCTTATTTTTTCAAAAATATATTCTGTTAACATTTTCCCATTTCATTCATCTTCACATCGGTACATATTTAGGTGTTTAAACATTTAATCAGATGAATTGATTATTGAAATAATTGTCTGCTAATTCAGTAACTGATTGATGTTTAACTGGATCACAGACTGGAAAAGGCTGAGAGCAGAAATGAAACCAAATCAGTACAAAATATAGAAACGTTTTCCAGTTACGGTAAAAAGTTTCACCTGATTCACATTCTGTAAAAACCTACTAAACATCTTTTATATCCAGTTATTAATCGGTAAATAATCCTCTGATCAGAAGTCCTGATACCTTAGAAGGATTTTTAGCTGCAGATTCATAATTTGCTACAAATGTTCACTAAAGGAATGCTGCTGTTGACTTGTAGCCAATAAGACCTATTATTATTTAAAAGGATATTATATTATTTGAATTTTTTATGTATTTTTAACTTTATTTATAAAAGCCTTTAATAAAAAAATCTGCAGAATTTCTTTTATCTGATTAACAATAATAACTAAAACCATCGTTGGTTGCAGCCTTAATGTTTCCTGAAAATCACAACAAACGTTTCAAGTTAAAAAGGTAAAAACAAATTTAACTCGTCATGGATGATAAATCCTCTGGTTGTCATGGACGACAGACAAAGTAAGAATAAAGTCAGTCCTTGGTTAAAAAATAGAAAGTACACCCTGTCCTTCAGACTCTGGTCGTAACACCAAGGTAATATTATATGCTGCTGGATTAAAATCATTTTAGGATGTTATGCCGAAAGGATCTTAATCTAACCTGATGTGACGTCCAGCGTCGCGTCGCCTCCCTTCGTCACGTCTACAGGCCGACCTCTGACCTCCCATTCATCAGCAAAGTTATGGAAAAAGCTGTTTAAACAGTTAAATAACTTCTGAACGATAATCAACCGCTTTGACTCCTTCCACTCTGGTTTCTATGGTTACCACAGCACGGAGACGGCCTAGTCAAAGTGTTCAATGACATCCATATAAATAGACAGTGGGAGAACCACAGTGCTGGTTCTGTTGGACCTCAGTGCAGCTTTTGACACTGTTGGCCACGACATTTTACTGAATCGACTGGAGAGTTGGGTCGGACTCTCCGGTCCAGTGCTCAACTGGTTTGAATCTTACAAAGAACAGAGATTACTTTGTTTCAATAGGAAACTTCTCATCAGAGAGGTCAAAGGTCACATGTGGGGTACCCCAAGGTTCAATCCTAGGACCCCTCTTATTCAATATTTATATGCTCCCACTGGCTCAGGTTATAACAGGAAATAAGATCAGCTACCATAACTATGATACACAGCTCTACATTATGATGTCACCAGGTGACCTTTGACCCCATCCAGTCACTGAATAGATGCTGAGAACAGATAAATGTGAGGATGAGACAAAACTTTGTCCAGCTGAACAGAAACAAAACTGAAGTTATTATCTTTGGACCTAAAGAGGAGTGAACTAGAATTATATATCTAGAGTTATAGATCTAGAGAAACTCATCCAGGTGTTTATCTTTAGTCTCATTGATTCCTGCAGCAGCGTCTTCACAGGTCTGACTAATAAATCAATCCTCCAGCTGCTGCTGTTCTGACTAGAACCAGGAAGATGGAGACATAACACCAGATCTACAGTCCTACAGCTGCAGCTGCAGCAGCAGCTCAGCAGCTGCAGCAGCAGCAGCAGCTGCAGCAGCAGCTGCAGCAGCAGCAGCAGCTGCAGCGCCCTCTGTGGTCTGCTCTTTCACCAACATGAGACTCAGAACTCCACAGTAACTCCACTTTCTACAAACGGCCTGACTTCAGGGAATGAGGCGCTTCTCCAGTTCCTGCACTGACGTGTTCATGACCTTCAGCATCTCTTCAAGGGACTGTCGACTCTTTGAAACGTTGTCTTTAAATTTGTTTTCCAGCTGACTGTTGTTCTCCTGTTGAATTAATGCAGTCATCCTTAGGAAATATTATTGATGTTTGAAGGAGTTTTCCAAGTATATGCCTGAGTCCAGGTCTGCTAATGAGACAGGAGCATCGTCGTTTCCTCGCAGATCTCCTGCAGCCTCATGCATAAGACCAGAACAAGGAGCGGCTGATCGCCCCCCAGGTGGCGTTGTTGGCAACAAACAAAATTAATTATATGGTCAAACCACTGAATGCCACATCCACATAAAAAGGATAGTTTGCTCTTCGATCTTTTTCTATGCTTCCTTTCAGATTTTGGTAACTTCATTTGTCTTTTTTGGTCTTATTCTTCAGCCTATACCCAATCTTATCTTTGTTTTCTGTATTTTCAACTTTTTTCCAACTGGGTACACATACAGACTTCCAGGATCAGCCTCACATATCCAGTTACAGACCATCAGGTACGTGTTCTCAACTTCTCCATCCTGAGACGGATGATGGTTCTGATGTCTTTTCCTTAATTAACTACGTAACATTTCTGAAGAACTTCTTCCAGTTTTTGAACATTTTCTATCCACTTTTTCTGTTTGGGTGAGACTCATCTTTGACTTTTTCCCCAATCACAAAGCTTCGTGCGTCGTACTGTGGGTCGCTGAATGTCTGTGTTTTTGGTTGGTCTGACTGAAACAGAGCCCAAGACAAAGCTTCAAGGTCCTGAAGCGTTCCCCCTACTTCAGGAAAACATTCCTTCAGGTCTTCTGGTTCAGTGAATGGTTCTGGATCTGTGGGTCAGTTTGGATCAGACACTAGGAGGTTTTCTATAAATAATTTATCTGGTCCGACTTCACAGGCCACAATTTGAATGGTTTTGATTTTTTTTTTTTTTTTTTTTTTTTTTTTTTTTTTTTTTTTTTTTTTCTTTTTTTTTTAACACACTTTTT
>NW_015114101.1:91920-95101 GCF_001443285.1 Poecilia latipinna
AACAGAAGTTTTTTGAGGATTTATTGTGTGGGCGGGTTGTTTTGATCTAGTGGGTGGAGGTTGGGGGGGGGGGGGGTGCAGACATGCGCTAAACTTAAAGCTATCATTAAAACTAGCATAATTAAACTAATATTCCCAACAATATGCATAATATAAGAGTAGACGCCGCATTGGCTGCTCTGGAACAGGAAACGGCGGCCATCTTGGAGCGGTCGCTCTCCTACTTGGCTAAACTGAAACAGCAGCAGAAGCTTCAGCACCGCCGGATATTTTTGTTCATATCGACGGACTATTGACGTGAGATTTCTGGGGATAAAGTTTCACAAGTAAGATGGACATATTACCGTTTATATTTTGTGAATAGAATATTACTAAACTGTATTTATGTCCACCGGCAAAATGCCAGCTAATATTAGCTACAGCGCTACCAGGTTCAGCTATGAAGGCGAACCGAGATATATTAGGGAAAATTAGGACATTTTAATTATTCCCTAATATTGATTTAGATTATGCGACATAAGGTGGCAAAGACTGTTATTTATGTGTGATTCTTTCACTCTGTCTAAAGTAAGATGGTTTTAGTTTTGAAGGTTTCATAGAGACACGATGTGAGGAAGAGACGGATGAACATGAATAAAACCTACATGGACATGATGTACCTGATGCATGTGCATATAATTCAGTATTAATCATTATCTAATCATCTTTATTTCTTTATGATTGTATTATTTTATGTTTGTATATTTATATAAATATGTACTGATATTACTAAATAATAAAATAAAAACTTATGCCTGATTGTGTGCTTTGTAAAATGCTCATCATACATCAATATCAAAATATTCTATTCCGAGTCTATTCTGTTGTCCGCACTAAGAATATTTAAATATGCTAAACCATCATCAGTCAATTCAAAAATACCTAAAATAATAATGTCCTTGTAAATGTTCCTATGGCAGCTGTTTGAATAAGGCTCACAGCGAAAACTCGTGAAAATCTGTTCAGTTTTTAACGAGTTTGATTGATTAAATGCGCTGATACGTCAGTTGGCTTCCGATTCGGGAAATGGCTCGAATCGGAAGCAGAAACTGTCCTCTGGCGATGATCCTGGTTTAGAAAAATGAAACTGAAACAAGGAGGTTTTACAGCAGAGACGTTCATAAAATAACGGTAAGATTATTCATAAGTTCATCAGAAAACAGGTCAGCCAAACAAAACATCCAAACCATTTTTCAATGTTTGACCTTAATAAATATTCTATATTGCAGTTTCAATTCGTTCATCTGGTCAAAGTTAAAATATGGATTTGACATTGGATTTATTTATCTGACTGGAATCAACCTCACCGCATCACTGGTTCTGGTTCTGGTTCTGGTGAGTTGACCCAGACCTGGCCAGCCTGAGGTGTAAGTGAGATCTGCCAATGTGGAAAAGATCCGGAAGTGACATCATTCCCACGATTCCAGTGGCCTGGAGTCCCAGGAAGAACTTCTGTCTTGTTTCATTTCGTTATCAAATCCTCTGTTCTGGAGGAGAATGTCAGGAACCTGGAGAACCTGGAACCTCCTGGAGAACTTAGGGAACCTCGAATTTCCTGGAACCTCCTAGAGAGCCTGGAATCTCCTGGAGAACCTCGGGAGCTTGGAATCTCCTGGAACCTCCTGGAGAACCTAGGGAACCTGCGGAAGCGGAGCCACTGATGGGTTCAGCAGCTGCTCCGCTCGGACCATCCAACTGCTGAGAATCAGACCGGAAACACGGACAGAACTCCTTCAAAGTAAAAGCTGCTGGCTGTTTGCTGGGTGTTTCATTTCTTCACCTGTGTGTCTGACTGGAGCAGAACGGGACAGCGGGGTTCTGCCGGGAGGAGCTGAGAAGGTTCTGGACCGGAACCAGAAGAACATGAAATAACCTATTAAAACATTTTAATATTAATTAAAATGGTTCAAGTGTTAATATCATTAAATTATTTTAAATGGTTTAATTATTATTCAAGTTGGTTAAATTATTAAAAATGAATATTTTGAGACTTTTTTCTGGTTTCGTTGCAGGTCGGGATGAAAACCTCCAGGAATCAGCGCAGCTCTGTTTTATTTTGAAGGGTCAGACCGGAAACAGCGAGTTGCATTCTGTCAGACCTGACCCGGAGTGTCCGCTGCGGTCCGGCTGATTAGAACCGGTCCCGGACTGTTTGGATCAGCAGGTTTCTTGGGTTTGGACCCATTTTTATTTTTTGTTTCTGTTGGTTCTGTTTCCGGACTTTTTCCGAACTTTTGTTGTGTTTACTGGAAGTTCTGGTCAATTTTCCCATTTTTCCAGAGATTTCCCAGTTCGGTTCGGTATTTCCTGCTGGTCCTGACTGGAATGTGATTGCGAGTTCTGAAGAGAAGAACCTCAGTCAGAACCGGTACCAGCTCTGAGCGGACCTGAAATGCTGGTTCTGCTGGTCCTGGTTCTGGTTCCGGAGCCGCTCTTCTGCCGGGGCGCTCCTCCGGTCCGGTCCTCCATCCCTGACCCGATTCTGAACTTGGACCTGCTGGAGGAGCCGGGAGGCGGCAACGGAACCGGGTTCGGGCGCTGCGGACCGTGCGACCCGGAGCTGTGCCCGGAGCCCCGCGGCTGCCGGGCCGGCCTGGTTCCGGACCGCTGCAGTTGCTGCGCGGAGTGCGGGAACCTGGAGGGCCAGGTCTGCGACCCGGGGGCCCGGGCCCGGTTCTACGGGCTGTGCGGAACCGGACTACGGTGCCAGGCGGACCGAGCCGCGGGAGGAAGAGGAGGAAGAAGAGGACAGGAGGAGAAGGAGGAGGAGGAGGAGGTGGAGGTTTGTGTGTGCGAGCAGCAGGGGGCGCTGTGCGGCAGCGATGGAACCACATACCTTAACCTGTGTCGGTTCCGAGAGGCCGCCTTCTCCGACCCGGAGCTCCGAACCGCGGGGAGGGGTCCCTGCAGGACAGGTAGGCCCGCCCGGCGGAGGGATACCAGAGAAAATAGAAACTTTAGTAAGAACCTTGGGAAAAAAAATCCTGGAAAATTCAGAATTATTGACAAACCGAGATTACATTGGGAGATGAACTAACCAGGAGATTGAAACTACAACCTGACCAACTACCAGCTAACTACCAGCTAACTACCTGACCAACTACCAGCTAACTACCAGCTAACAACCTGACCAACTACCAGC
>NW_015114101.1:98737-103219 GCF_001443285.1 Poecilia latipinna
AGCTAACTACCAGCTAACTACCTGACCAACTACCAGCTAACTTCCAGCTAACAACCTGACCAACTACCAGCTAATTACCAGCTAACTACCAGCTAACAACCTGACAAACAACCAGCTAATTACCAGCTAACTACCAGCTAACTACCTGACCAACTACCAGCTAACTTCCAGCTAACAACCTGACCAACTACCAGCTAATTACCAGCTAACTACCAGCTAACTACCTGACCGACTACCAGCTAACTACCAGCTAACAACCTGACCAACTACCAGCTAATTAGCAGCTAACTACCAGCTAACAACCTAACCAACTACCAGCTAATTACCAGCTAACTACCAGCTAATTACCTGACCAACTACCAGCTAACTACCAGCTAACAACCTGACCAACTACCAGCTAATTACCAGCTAACTACCAGCTAACAACCTGCACAACTACCAGCTAATTACCAGTTAACAACCAGCTAACTATCCCATCTCACTAGCTAACTGGCCACATAAGAACATGCAGCGGGCTGGATTTGGCCCCCAGACCTTCAGTTTGACAGATGTCATCCTGTTTGAAGTTTAATGGCAGATTTTTTTCATTACAGACTTTTATTATGAAAACCCCCTGCTTCTTCTCATACCATCGGTGTCTCCCGTCCCTTTCTCACCTGTCGGTCTCACCTGTCCCCCCCCAGCCCCTGTGATCAAGGTGGCCCCCCAGGACCAGGTGAACGGCAGTGGCAGCATCATGCTGTTCCTGTGCGAGGTGTTTGCGTTCCCCATGGCGCTGGTGGAGTGGAGGAAGGACGGCCGGGACGTCGTCCTGCCTGGAGACGACCCCCACATCTCTGTCCAGGTTAGGCTCCGCCCCCTCTTAAAGCCACAGCGTCCCGTTCCCTTGGAGACCGGTTGTCCTCTGTCCCCAGGCCAGGGGCGGGCCTCTGAGGTTCGAGCTCTCCAGTTGGCTCCAGATCGAGGGGGCGGAGCCTGCAGACTCAGGAACCTATCGCTGCATCGCTCGCAACGAGCTGGGATCAGTCTCCGCCTCGGCTGTACTGGCAGTACTGGGAGCAGGTGAGACACACCTGGGAGGGGAGGAGTTTATCCTGTCCAACCTGTCCTTCCTGTCTGTGCGTCCAGAGGAGCTGTCATCTGAGAGGAAGCAACTGCTAGACGACCTCTGACTCCTTGGTGATGTCGCTTCCTGTCAGCAGACCCAGTCAAGGCATGATCACAGACTTTTATTTTGGCAGGGCAACAGGATGTAGATCTGAGGGGCTTATGGTGGAATTCAGTTTTTCAAAATAAAAGACCCAGCAGCTATTTGGGACGACTTCCTGTCGAGGCGGCACTGACTTCCTGTCGTGTTGGAATCTGCTTCCTGTAAAATCTGATAATAAACCAGAATATAAATTTTTTTGTGTTGATCTTTTTCCTCAAGAAGGAATTTTTCTTCCAGACTCCAAAACCTGGAAGCCATGGCAACCATCTTCATCCTCCTCCTCCTCTCTCCAGCTCAGGCAGGAATCCATTAGACTGGATCTCCACTGGACCCTTTACTGGTTTCACTGGGAGGAGCTGAGACAGAACTTACAGGCAGTGTTCACTGACCCGGTTCTGACCCGGTTCTGGAGGCTCGGCTGTACAACCAGCAGCTGGCTCCAGTCAGTTGGCTTTGATCTGATCTGAGGATCTTAACTCTGAGGTCGTCCTCCACTCAATCATCTGGTTCTGATCCAGACGGCCTCCACACACGCACACACACACACACACACACACTCCCGAGCCAGCTGTTCTCCAGCTGAGGAAGAGGAGGAGGAAGTCCAGCTCATCTGATCTCAGTCCAGATTGCTGGCTTGTTTCTGGTGACAATGCCAACAGTGACCTTTGACCCTGATTCTGATCAGGACCTTCATGGACAGAATCCGCCGAGGCGTTGAGGGATCCATTAGGATCTACTCTTGGTTTATAATATAAAATTGTAACACTTCAAAAGTTTTTTAACTCCTGATTGTCTTGTTTCACTTTGTCTCGTTTATGATCATCAAGACGGCCATCATAAATAAAGCATTTAATATAAACACAGAGCTATACGTTTTATGGGTCATTTTAATCAACCTTTCTTCCGGAAAGGTCCTTGTCATCCGTCGGAAGCAGGTGTTCTGCACCAGATGTTTGGCTGCAGTGTTCCTCCCCGCCGGCAGGTGGCGGCAGAGCCGTTGAACTTGATGGAGAACCAGATGCAGTCTGCTTATCTTTAGCAGAGTTAGCTTGGAGGACGGAGGTGAGTTCGGTGAAATGATAAAAGAAATGATAAAGTTTTGATTCATATTAATGACTGCAGTAACGGATGGGAGCAAGAGAATAAAACCATCCGCCTGAGTTTGTTCATATCAATGTTTTCATCCGGTTGTTTTTAGCTCCGATAGCTTCCAGGTCTCTGTTTAAAATCCAACCATTTTAAATGTATTTGCTTTTTTAACTGGTCGTTTCTGTAGATATTGTGATGGTTATTAGTTGGTAGTAAATGTTAATTTGTCCCCGGTAGTTCGGCTTGGCTGTGAGGACGAAAACGTTTCTAACTTTCTATAAAGTTGAAGAAATGAAGAAATACTTTGAGAGAACAAATCCAGGATTTTCTGCAGTGTTTGGTTTAAACCAATACATCTGGTCAATCAGTTGATTTCTAGTTAAAATGTAATGAATGAGTCTGCTTGAAGCTGATGGTTTAATGAGAATGAAAGTCTTTGTCTTCCTTGGAGGAGCAGAGGTCAGAGGTCATCATGGTCAGACAAACCAGGAGGATGGAAAGGTGAGAGAATCTGGATCTGCTCCATCAGATTGCTCCTGTTTGAACTCTGACCTCTGTCTATTCTGCCCTCCCCCAGGTGTTTCCTTCCTGCAGCGGGAGGCGGCGTAGCGAAGGTACGATTCCCTGCAGGTCCTCCAGCTCAGCAGGTGTGTAAATCAAACTCGCCCTCCTTCTGCTGATCCGCCTCACCGCCTGAACCGCAGCTCCTGTCCTGCAGGCACCAGGAAGCTGTGACGCCCGGCCTCAGGGCAGTCCCACCGCCACGAGGGAGAAGAGAGCAGCTGATGGGCGGAGCCAGGGAGGTCAGGGGTCGGATGGAGGTTCAGGAGAGGCTCAGCTGAAGAGAGCGCGACAGAATGGGTCAGTTTGGTTCTGGATGAGGCATGAACACAGAAAAGCTCATCATTCTGAACCTTCAGCCGCTAAAGATTTATTCATAGTTTTTCCTCCAACAGTCAGAATCAAAGTTTTGTTTCCTGCAGAACTGAGGCGGCTGCAGCTCTGGCCAATAGGAACAAAGCCCCCGGGTCATGTGACCCAGCAGGAGGTGAGTGAGTGCAGCTTTAATCAGAGATTCATGAAGCTTCATGATTCACTGATGCTGTTTCTGTTCTTCAGATGGTTCTGGTTCTGACCAGCAGGGGGCAGGAGAGGACAGCCGAGCAGCTCAGGTGAGGAAGTAAGATCCTTTAGGCTCCTAGGATTGTTAGCATGTTACTGACATGTTGTTAGCGTGTTCCTGACATGTTGTTGAAACGTTGCAGCTGCAGAGCGTGGCCTCCCTGAAGGTCACCATCCAGCAGAGCAGCGACAGCCGAGAGTTCGGTCTGGCTGACAGGAACTCCGCTGCTCTCCACTGTCATGTCTGCAACCTCACCTGTCGCTCTCTGCAGGTGAGAAACACACCTGTCCTTCCTCCACGCTGCTCCTTCAAAATAAAGGAGTTGTGAAGAAAAACCCAGAGTGCTGTTTAAAGTGGACGCCATGTTGGCTTCATGCTTTAAGGTGTCGGCCATATTGGAAGAGGCAGGTTCATGAAACACATGATGTTTTAGAAAACTGAAGTTTTCTGAATGACAATGAACAATGAAACTAGTTAAATAATAAAAGTTAATTTCAGTTCTGTTAATCATAATCATTGAGATGAATGTTAAGATGTAGTTTATTATCAGTTAATTACTGACAATAATTATCAGTAATTAACTGATAATCTCATAATTCTGCGTACAATGAGCCAGCCAGTTAAGCTAAATGTTTGCAGAAGCTGTGTGTGTGTCGTCCAGGTGTTTCAGGAGCACATGTCAGGGCGAGAACACCTGAGGAAGCTGCAGGACATCACACAGAGCGTCCAGCTCAATGCCGGCCCCCTGCTGGACAGGTGCGGCTTCGCAGGGTTTACTGAGGCTTTAATGTCCAGAACCTGCAGTAACAGTGTCTGCCTGCAGGGGGCGTCGGCCACAGGCGCATCGCTGGTGTGACACCTGCCAGGTCCACTTCAGCGGTGACATCATCGCCCACAGACGGACGGAGCAGCACAAGGTGAGAGCAGGAAGTCTGAGAGCGAGCTGCAGGCAGGAGGCTCCCTCACCAGGGGGTGGGTGGGTGCGCGTTTGTTTGTAACACCTTGTGGGGACGATTTTCCTGACATATACTACGTTGTGGGGACCAATTGCTCCTTGTGG
>NW_015114101.1:107840-124000 GCF_001443285.1 Poecilia latipinna
ATGTTTCGTCTCTTCGATGATTTGTCAACGGTTCTGGTTCTGTCCGGAACCGGGTTGGTGCTGACCTTTGACCTGGGTTTCAGCTGTGATGGACCAATGGACCAATCACATGTGATGTTTGTCTGTTCCAGAACCACAGAGCTCAGAGACGAAAGGAAGAGGAAGAGGAGGATGAAGACAGGTTTGCCCTGACCTCATGACTCCATTTCCCAGAATGCATCAGAGGATCGTGGCAACATCATGATGTTCTGAGAACTCCTAGTCTCCACCTGGTGGCTGCTGCAGGGACAGCAGCTGTGTCCCTTAAAGGAGCAGAGCGCTGACTGAACGCTGGGCAGGACTGGAGCTCCGTAGCTTCAGTTTATACAGCAGCAAAATCAGCAGGTCAGAGGTCAGAAGAAAAGTCAGCAGCTGCTTCTACTGGTTCTCCTCATGTCCCACTAGAGGAGGCTGGTTTTCAGACCTGGTTCTGGTCCGGCTGGAGGAGTTTCCAGATCCGATCCTTTAGAATAATGATCAGAACTTATTGAAATGAGATTAAGTTGAACGTCTTCTCACACCGATCATCACCAGAAGTCATTTTTACGATTTTTTTTGCAATAAAAAAGAAACACTAGCATTAGCAGTTAGCATTGCAGTGCTAAATGATTTTCATGAATTTCTGAGAAAAACTGCAGGAAGTGACGGATCTACTGTAATGAAAACTGATTTGATAAATAAAATAATACTGAAAGGTTCCATTTGTGCGTCCAGAGGGCCGCATGAGGAGCTACGGCGGGCCGGATTTGGCCCCCGGGGCTTGAGTTTGACACCTGTTCTGGATGATCATTTTTATTAATGTAATGGATAGTAAATTATTTAAAATTGTAAATTGAATTTTGTAAATAATTTGAAATTAATTTGCAGATTTATGGATGTTTGTTTTGATGTTGATTGTTTAGTTTTAGTTTAGTTTGAAGGTGTTTTTACTTTGTAATGCTTGTTTTGTTTTGTACCTGGCAGGCTGCCGTAGCCAATGAGGGCAGGCCTTACAGAGGCCTTCAGGTGCATCATGGGAAAAAGACAGAACCTCAGCCTGGTTTGGCTGTTTGCATCTTAAAGCTTAGATTTTGTATTTTAATGTTTGTGTTTAGTTGCCATGGTGATGATGATGTTCTGGATCAAAGAAATAAAACACTAAAAATCGTCCGTCGTTACTGGATGAATTAATGAATGAATGAAGAGCTGCTGCTGTTAAAGTTCTTATTTTGAAATTAAAGAGAAAATTGGTGTTAAAACTGAACCTGGATTTTCTAAAGTTGTTTCTTTTTCATGATGTTTTTATCTTAATATAAAAGATTCAATATGATTCAGTCTAATTACAGTAAAATGAATAAAATATGAGCCATAATGTCACTGAAGGAAACGATTCCAGACTTTCCCATCGTGTTTCTGTTTGATGGAGAACCTGGAGAGTCCTGACCGGGATTCAGACCCACAACCTGCATCTAAACCAGCCAGTAAGCATTTACATTATTTACATTTAATGTAAATATTTACATGTATTTTATCAACAATAAGCCAATCATGATGTTTCAGTAAATTAATCCATGATGTTAAAGTTTTCATGTTTGCTGTTAAAGGAAGGAATCCAGTTTAATGAATGGGGCTCCTGTCCCTTTAACTGGGAATGTCTGCTCTATTTGGTCACATTTAATATCGTCATTAATTACAGATTCTTCTGCTTTACAGTCACTGCTCAGATTTACTATGAAATCAGAAAATGCTAAAAATCTGGTTATTAAAAGAAGAATATGTTGAGTGTCTCTGTCAACCATCTTGCAGCCAAATTTGTTCTTCAGGGCAGACCCGGCCATGCTCGGTTCTGCCCGTGACAGAACCGAGCATGTTTTTCACCACCGGGGGGCGCCCTGTGCCGCTGCGAGCAGGAGTTGAGGTCAGAGGAAGAGTCATCATCATCATCATCATGATGCCTAAACTGAGCCGGACTCGAACCTGCATCCGGAGCCGCAGAGCCGAACCCGGCGGAGGAACCGGCAGATCAGGTGAGCTCCTGTCCCCGGGAAACGCGCTCCCTGAGCCGGCCACTCTCAGCGCGGAGAGTCGGTCCGGATAAATCCTGCCAGGAAGTTCGGAACCGCGGTCCAGATCTGAGCTCGGTTCATGATTTAAAAGTTATAAATTATTAATTTTCAGAGAATAATTAAAAAATAATATGTGAATTAATAGAAGCTAAAAGCTGTGATGAATTTGTTTGAGCCGGAGGAAGGGCGTGGCGTCACAGGTGAGCCGCAGGTGTTCAGCCAGTCACGTGGTCCCGACGTCCCGTTCCGGAGCAACTTCCGGTTAAATTCAACAAACTTTGAACGGAGTCTGGTGGGAGCGGGTCTGACGTCAGATCGTTGATTGTGATCAGTGCAGCAGGTCAGAAGGTAACCAGGTAATAGGCGAGCCAATCAGTTCGATTCGGACTTGGTTTTGGTGAACCTGATCAGCTCTCAGAACATTTTCTTCATGTTTCATTTGAACATGAACTTTGACCTCTAAACCCATCAGGACCCTGATGCCCCGCCCCTTTTCTCTGAATTCAGAACTTCTTGAAAATCAAATTCCTTCGATAATTTATAAAATAAAAAAGTTCATCAGGTTCCATCAGTTCATCCTTCATTCTGTCACCAAACACATTTAATGGAAAAACTCCGAGCTGAAACCGGGATGCGGTTCCAGCTTCTGGCCACCAGGGGGAGCTCACGCTGTTTAGACTGATTCACTCCGCGGTTCGGCTGCAGGACGGGCAGAATGTCCGGACGGTTCCCCTCACAACAGGAAGGTTCTGATGAAACAAACTGATGAAGTTGACTGGAATCACAGGAACCAGAACCTGAACCCAGTTCAGCCAGCCTGACTGGGTCTGAGCTGGAAGGAAGAAATGAGGTTTTTGTCTGACAGCAGAGGAAAGTTTTGCTTCTGCTTCTGGTTCTGGTTATTGGGATCCAGTTTCAACATGATTCTGCCCAGTAAAGCTCTGGGAACGGCTGGACCTGGGCCTGATGTCTGGTCCAGATGAACCTTTCAAGAACTGAAGGTTCCTGCAGAGTTTAGATTTTAACGTTTTAATTTCAGCTCAGAGTAGGAACCTTTGTTCTCATGTGTTTCCGGTACACCGTTAATCTGACGCACAGCCACATCCGCTAACAGTTGCTATTTAGTCGCTGCTCTCGGTTAATTTCTGCTTCTGAACGATCTGATGGGAAAACACCCATCAGGTTGTGCTAAAAGCAATTAGCCTGTGAGCAAAGCTATGCTAGCCTGAAATAGAATCTCAGTGCTAAGATTTAGCAGCTAATGCTAACATTAGCATCCACAGTCACATTTGTAAAGAAGCTCCTTGACCAGTCTGATGGTTGAGGAAAGAATAAAAACAGTAAATCTCAGTTGAATTGAATCTGCTGCTGATTTTGTGGATATTTTCACTAAAATATGATCAATTATCTTCTGATATCTAAATATGGATCCAGTCTGCTAGCTGACCTTCCCAGCATGCATTGCTGCTGTCCTGAGGAACGCCTGGCCGTCTTTCTGGTAATTAAAGTGTTTTTTAAGTGTTTTTCGCTGAATAGACGCTAAAAGCTGAGCTGCGTCTCCACCTGCTGCAGCACAAGGACGCCGCCTCTGACTGAAGCTTTTCATCTGCATAATGGACGACCTTCAGCAGGACGACCTCCAGCAGGACGACCTTCAGCAGCAAACACACGGTGGAGGTTTGATTCCCTGCTGCCTCTGGGCAAGGCAGCAGGCTGTCGCCATGGTGACCTCAGCCAATGATTCACTTTTAGTTTTCAGCTTTTCACACTTTTCAGATTTTCTCTTTCACATTTTTATTCATTCTCCATATTCTCTCCATCCTTCCTGTCTTTTTCTTTCATTCTTCCTTTTCAATGTTTCTGATTTTAATTCATTTTTTTTACTTTGTTTTCCCTCCATTTTTCACTTCATCCCGATTTCCTCTTTCGTTTTGTTTTTCATCTTTTTATTTCTGCCTTTGAAACACACACACACACACACACTCTCTCTCTCTCTACTTGTCCTTCAGTCTCTTTGCTTCTCGGTTCTGAATGTTTTTCTCTGTTTGCAGCTTTAAAAGCTTTTAGAAAAACAAAACAAAAACTGGATGAAATGAAAACAGCGAGACTCAGAGGGAGACTCGTCTCCTCAGATTGACCCGATCCGACCCGATCCGGTCCGGGCCTCACAGCCATAGACATAATATAAGGATAGACCCTCATGGACCGCTCTCATCTATTGTCGCTGACGAGATTTAGGGCGGCCATCTTGGAGCGATCCACCCCTCCACTCAGCGTTATGTGTTTAGCAGCACAATGACGTATCAGCGCATTTAATATTTCATAACACGGTTTTCTGTTACTGGAAACCATATTCAAACATCTATCAAAGCAACATTTATGAACAATTCTTACTTGTGAAATGTCTGTGGAGCCCTCGCATCAATAATCCATCGACCAGAACAACAATATCCCTCAGTGCTGAGGCATCTTCTGCTGTTTTGATTGAGCAAAGTAGGAGGGTATACCGCTCCAAGATGGCCGCCATATTTCCTGGAGCAGCCAATGCGGGGTCTACTCTTATGTCTTTGCTTACAGCAACAGCAGATCCACATCAGTGCTGATCTCTGGTTCCTGGTGCCATAGCGCAGCTCGCTGCTGCAGGAGGTAAGAAGAGTTTGACCTGAAGGTTCTACAGAGTTCTGATTCTGAGAGCTGAATGTAACGGTATGCCACACTTTTCAGATTTGATCTATAAAAAGAATCAAAAAGCAAAAATTATTTTCCTTCCATGTTTGTTTCTTTAATAAATGAAGAGTTTGGGTCACCTGGAAACTGAAACTCTCCCTCCTCCTCCTCTTCCTCTCGCTCCTCTTCCTCCTCCTCCTCTTTATATTCTGCTCATTACTTCGTTTCTCCTGGTTTCTCTCTGAAAGCCTTTTATTCTGATCTGCTGTAATTAGCTGCTACTTTCTACCCACTGAGCCTGTAACTGCCTGATAATGTCGGCGTGTCAGTCACAGAGCCGAGGCGCTGAAGGCTGAAAGCTGCAGGTTCCCTCTGAACCATTCTGGCCTTTTAATAACCTGCGCTCTGATTGGCTGCTCAGGAAAACACAGCTCTTTGTTTGGTCGTCAAAAACTTCAAACTGGAAAATGTTCTGGGTTCTTACTCTGTTGGGTCTGCAGAACCAGGACCGACCCACATGGAGCAGGAGAGGAACCTGGACTGGGTTGATCTGGACCAGAGACGGGCAGCAACCAGAATCTGCAGAACCTGGAGTTCCTGAACGCACCACATTCTGGTTCTGCTCTCCATCATTCATTCATATTCACATCCAGAGAGAGAGAGCAGCTAAATGATCGCCCTTCAGCCTGACGAGTCCCCCCCACTGCTCTCTCACACACAGGCACACTCAGGTTACCTCCTTGCTCAACATTAAAAGGCAGCTGTCATTAGCCTCACCGCAGTGTGTGTGTGTGTGTGTGTGTGTGTGTGTGTGTGTGTGTGTGTGTGTGTGTGTGTGTGTGTGTGTGAGCTGCCATTAGGCGCCCACTGTCATGCGGCTTGGTCCACTCTGCCCTGCGGCATGCTGGGTAACCCTCTAGCTCGCTGCCACTCTGAGCTCGCAGCCACAGAGCTAAATGACAGGGTCGGCTCCTCCTGGACGCCCCGCGCCGCGAATCCAGCGCTCCTCTCTGCTACCCTGCAATTAACTCACACAGAGCCGGAGGAGGAGGAGGAGCAGCTAATGTGATGAAGGTGTGAGAGCAGCCATGAGACAGGAACACACTGTACCACCAGAACCGAGAAACCGGGTTACAGAACCAGGACCAGAACCAGGACCAGTGATTTACTGCTGATCTGAATCTGCAGCAGCAAAAACTCAGAACATCAATAATACACAAGAAATGAACAAAAATCAAAGCAGCTCCTTTAATCTGTTATTATTATTATTATTATTATTATTTCCAATTTGCTTCTTCTGGATTTCTGTTTCAGAAACAGATTTAGGTTTTAACCCAACTCCAGTCCATCTGCCTAGTCAAAGTCCAGTCCAGTTGGAGAGGTGTGAAAACTAATCGACCTCTGACCTCTGGTCCTCCAAACCCCAGTCTGGGTTCGGTTGAAGTGAACTCTGGTTCAGCTTGAATGTGAAAGCCAAGCGGACCAGAGACCGTTCCAAAAGCAGGAAGTGAACTACAGAGCAGGGTATTCTGGGTAAATGTAATCAAAGCTAACGTGCTAGCCTAGCGCTAGCAGTAGAAATGGCTCCTGGTCTTTAGCCTAAAGAGAAATCCTCCAATCGCTAAAATCCTCCATCTTGTCTCCATCTGGTGAAGAAGGAAGTTGCTCTCAGTGTCTTCAGAGGTTTTTGTGTCGTTTCCTTCAGTGGTTCTTGGTGCAGCGCCCCCACAGGCCAGGAGGGGAACAGGTTGGTTTGACTCAGAGCCACAGCAGCCGGAGGTGGAGCAGGTGATGGAGTTCTGGTTCCAGTAGAACCGGGTCGACCGGACTGAAGGAGGGAAAACATTTACAGATTAAAAGTTTCTGACACAGAATCTCCATCCTGATATGCTGCTGGATGGATCATGTTGTTTTAGGTGCCTGCTGTGTGTGTGTGTGTGTGTGTGTGTGTGTGTGTGTGTGTGTGTGGTCAGATCTCCTCCTTCAACTCAAACTGCTAACTGGATAATTAGCCAATCAAACATGAGAGCTTGTCCACCAATTAGCTGCTAATTGACCTGAGAGCCTAACCCCCCTCTCTGCAGCCCTGTGTGTGTGTGTGTGTGTGTGTGTGTGTGTGTGTGTGTGTGTGTCTCAGCGGGTGGCCCTAATGGAGCAGTGAATTCATTACTCTGTGCAGACAGGCGGTTGTGGCTGATGGACAGACGGTGACATCATCAGGCTGGCAGCCAATCAGATGCTGCCATCCCTGACGACCTGCAGGTCAGCTGATCCTGGTCAGGAAGTCAGACACTGTTTGGTAACATACTGACTGTCTGGAAGCTGCAGAGAACCCCGGATTGTCATGAAACAAGATTAAAGTTCAAAGTTCCTGATGACCTGAAGCTTCTCATCATTCAGTTATTTCTAACTGTCACACTTTCAAACTAAATGTTAGTGAGCTAAATGTTTAGCTCCTAGCTGGCCAAATATTTCCTCAGCCTTAAACTGACTAAATATTCAGTTAGTAAACGATTTAGCCAAGTGTCTCTAAAGCAATCTAAATATAACGTTTTAAGTTAAATATTATGTTTTATAGAATTCACTACATGTGAGATTTATTAGATATTTAGATTCAAACTAAATATGTAAAGTGTGACATTTATATTAAGAAGATATAAACTCCTTTTTTTCTCTTATGAGTCAATAACTCAAATTATTTGACAGTAACTTTTCTGAATTATCAGCACCAAACTGCTCTGCTCAAGTTTCAGCTTGAAAACAAGTTTGTTTCTGAAAAAAATGTTTTGGATTAAATGAATATTGTTTCGGTAATATTCTCCCTCTTCAGATTCGTTCTCAGACGTTTCAGAGCAGAAATCTGAACAGAATGGCTCTGCTGACAGAAACACGGACGCTGATGGAGGCAGAACGTTGAGAAATACAGATTCTTCCATGGAAACGGGTTTGTTGTTGAGTCAGAAGCAGACAATGAGGCAGGAGGTGAAAATGTTCATCAGAGCTGAAAACAAAAGCAACCCCGTCTCCGTCAGCGCAGCGCCGAACAAAAGGCAGCAACACAAAGAGCTTCCTGCAGAGCTCAGGTGTGTTCAGGACAAAAACACTCTGAGGAGGAGGAGGAGGACGATGAAGGTCATCAACCTGCTGCTGGATCCAGAGCAGCGAATCAGAAAACCCGGAAAAAAAACAGCTTCAGAAAAGATCAGGAGACGATCCAGACGGAAGAAAATAAAGTCTAAAAGAACCAAAAACCTTCAATTATCACATCCTAACAACTCACCTGACCTCCACCTGACCTCCACCTGACCTCCACCTGACCTCCACATGACCTCTGTCCACTCATTAGTCATAATCAGATCCTAAAGTTGTTCCAGCATGAGCAAAAACTTTGACATCAATAAAACAGAAAATATTTATTCAGAATAATTTACATCAAACTTTAGACAATAAAACAATTAATTGATAAAATACTAATTGTTCCAACAGTATATCTGATACGCAGTTAAACATAAAACCAGTTCATTAATGGACTCATCATACATAAGAATCATAAAAAATCATCCAAGTTTTATTTTTATTTTTGGGCAGCAGAGTAGACACGGCCCTGAGGGACGCCTTTCCTCAAGCTTGTCCTTATAGCACAGCAACCTTCTTCCTGTCCCGTCCTTATAAGGCGTGTAGGCTCCTCCCACTGCAGCATGGACTCTGTAGAAGCCACGCCCCCTTCAGATTTCCCACCAATCAGCAGTCAGAAAATCTTTCTGCTCAAAATGAATGAAGAATAAACAAAATGGAGTTATTTTACTCTGACATCAGTTCTTCTGTTTCTGTTTTCTCAAAGTTACAGTCGGTGGCTGGTACCAAGCCGGTTCTGGTTCTGATGGAGGTTTCCTCTGTCGCCCCCTGCTGGTCAGGAGGAGTGATGCTCTGCAGGTTTTCCTCAGAGAGAAACTTTTAAACTGGTTAGAATAACAAACCAAGCTCTGTGGGTAACTGGACAGAATGTGATTTTTAACTGAAATGATTCTTTTTTGGGTTGTTAGTTCTGAATTATTGCTGCAGAAATGAACTGAACTGAGGTGAACTTTGACCCCTGCAGGAGAACATTCCCATGTTTCAGATCAGGAACCGAACCCAAAGTTCGGATCTGATCAGTGAACGATCAGAAAGAGAAAATCTGCTTTCCTCCTGAAGCAGCTTCACAGAGACGCTCTGCTTCAACCGACGATTAAAATAAAATCATTAAATTACAAAATTTCTCTGCTTTAACTGACATAATTAAATTAGTTGATTGATCAGTTTATGATATTTGGTTGATCAGGGACAGGAAGTGGCATCGTGTGTGTGTGTGTGTGTGTGTGTGTGTGTGTGTGTGTGTGTGTGTTGGGACTAATGAGTGAGCATTGTGTTGCTGTCCATTAGAAGTCACGCTGTGTTAGTGGAGCCACTGTGTGAAAACAACTGGGAGTCAATTATACACCAGTTAGCGAGGTCGGGGTGTGAGCCACACACACACACACACACACACACACACACACATGCACACACAAAAACACAAACACACAGCGCGGCTCAGCTGGGGGAGTTCCTGCAGACAGATGGACCCGTTTTTACAGCGCAGTCCTCGACATTCGCTCCGTATTGTAGTGGCACAAAGAGCAGCTGGTTCTGGTTCTGAGAGGACGGATGTTAGCCAGAGAAGGAGGAGGAGGTGATGAAGGCCTATTATCTGCTCATTATGTTCAGCAACAGTTAGAGAAAACATTCCTGATCTTTGCTGGTTCTGTCTCTGACCAGAGAAACTCATCCAGGATTTAGTGGCTTTGATTCCTGCAGCAGGTCAGACTGACGACCAGAAGCTGCAGCTGGAGATCTGACTAGAACCAGGAGGGTAGAGACACCACCTGGTTCTACACCACCCGGTTCTACACCACCCGGTTCTACACCACCCAGTTCTACATCATCCAGTTCTACATTCCTTCACTGCTGGTCGTTTATAAATCACTGAACAGATTAAAGATCTGCTGCTGGATCAAGCTGCTGGTTCTGGTTCTGGTTCTGCGCTACATCCAGAATCAGAACCAAACATGGAGAAGCAGCACTCAGCTTCTATGCTCAACAGATCTGGAACAAACATCGAGAAAACTGAAAAAAATAGCTGAATCCCTGAGCTCCTTTCAGGTTGGTTGAAGCTGCTTTGATTATCAATAACTGGAACATTGATCAATATATTGATGTGGTGATTTTGACGGTGGAATTTGATCATATGGAATGCTTATTGCTTGTTTCATATTTGGTTGTTGTGTTTTATTAAGCCTTGTTGCTGAAATGTGCTAAGCTAATGAATCTGAGTTTGAGCATTAATGCTGTTACTTATGGATAAACATAATTAATCACTAAATTAAATCAGTTTGTTTTGCTACTAAGCAGATAAAATCTTTATTTTGGTGTATGTGTATGATGTGTATGTGTTTGGTGTGCAGGGGACCAGTCTGCTGGTTCTGCTCTGCTGGTTCTGCTGTGCTGGTGCTGGTCCAGTCATCCAGTCATCCTGAATGGGTTTTCTTGCTGCTTATTGGTTTCAATATTGGCTTTTCTCACATCAAATATTTCAGAGATGAATTAATTACGACTTAATGAGGCTGTTAGGCAGGAAGCTGCTCATTTTTTAATTATCAAGAATTTATCCTTCAGATCTCTGACAGATATTTCAGATATTTCAGGCCAGTAGGGGGCGCTATCAAGGTTCAGACCATGTTTTCCCCTCATGAATAAAATCCTCACCAGCTCTTTGAATTTCTCTGCCTCTTTTACAGCCTCGGCTCAGAAATGAATAGATGAATATTATTCCGAGGCAGCTCAGAAAATGAAGCTATTGAACGGAGTGACTTTGTCCTCCAGATGAGTGACGAGCGCTAATCTTCTGCCTGAAGGGCTTCTGTTCAGGGAGCCGATTCTCTTTTCACTGAGAGCATTATTAATATTATCGCCGTAAAAAAAGGAAGAAAAACTGAGGTCAAACCATCTCTAACAGGTCAGCGCACAGAAAGAGCGTTTTTTTAGTATAAACATGACCCCTGATGAAGAGGAGCAGTGATCCAGACCTGCTCAGCACACACATACTGGTTTTCTCAGCATTATGAGGACCAACATCAGAATGCTGCTTTATTGGGACCAAAAGCCTGGAAAGCTGGACTTTGGTCTAAAGGCTTAAGTTCAGATCAGCTGGTTCTTCTGAAAGCAGGCTGTGGATACATGTGAGCTGCAGGCTGGTGGTAGAAAAAGATCGGCTTCTCTCTCACGTTTACAGGACACATCTCAAAACATCAACATGCACAAGAAAGAAACAATTAACTTTGGTCTGCAATATCCTGAGGCTGATGGGCACAGCTGGCACAAACAACATGATGAACCAGTGTGTTAACATTAGCTAAGTAGTGTGCTAACATTAGTTAACTTGAGTGCTAACATTAGCTACTTAGTGTGAAAACATTAGCTGTGCTAATGTTAGCGATCTAGTTTGCTAACCACTAGAGGGCACCATTATTTATAAAGTTAGCTGCACTAACCCTAAAGAACTATTCACAAACATTAATTCTGCTAGCACTAAATCTCTAGACCAACACAGCATTTAGCTGAGGCTACTGCTAAAAGTATCTATAAGTTTTAAACATCAATCCTGAAGGTGTGCAGCTTATCTTTTTCAGGACTGGTAGTAAAATGTTGCTTCATACATTTATGCTTCGCCAGAAATCTGCAGGATATCTAAACTGCTTTCCTTCCTTTTAGCTCAGTGACTCAAACAGTGAGAACTAAAAGCAATGTATCATAAACGTTCATATCTGTCTTCATGGTCTCATTTTTACTGAACCTGTGGACTTTCTCCTGCTGCTTCTGTCAGCAGGTCAGAGTGGTAATTGGGCCAGTCCTGGTTCTGCCGGGTCTTCAGCTCTGGGCCTGACAGACTAGTTGGTCCCCTTAGAGGCAGAGAGAGTTAGCGCTGGATGCTAATTGAATTTCATGGCCGTCTTTGTGGCGACCCGCCACCTTCTGCTACTGTTGCCGTCTCTGTGACTGAAAGAATCAAAGTGTGTTTGTGGAGGGAGGGGGCGATAAATGGCTCTTTTCAGCAGCTGTGTGTGTGTGTGTGTGTGTGTGTGTGCGTGCCGGGGGGGGCGAGGAGAAATAGGGGGGTAATAGACAAGCCAATATACTGCTGAACAATGGCGCCCCTCCCCCGGCGGTGGCGGGGGGCCACGAAGGATCAAGGCCTTCCAGCCCATGAATTCATGGCTGTTGCTTTCTGGCTGACGAGGCGCGCTGCCTCGTCTTCATCGCTGAAATGAGCAATAAAAGAGGCTCAGGGGGGCAGCAGGGTGGGGGCAAGTGGGGGTAACAGAGTGGTGGGGGGGGATAAGAGTTGGGGAAGATTTAGGGAGACAAGAGAGAAACTTTTGTGGAGATGGAGAGGGAGAGAAAAGGCGAGGAGTGTGGAGAATGGGGAGTGATGGGCGGGTTAATCTGGCATCCATCTGCTGACCCCCCCTCCCTGCTGCCACCACCGGAACATCGCACTAAATGTTCCTGGACAGGGGCCTTTGTCAGTAACACCCCTTGCTCTCACCCCCCTCCACAAAACACTTAATAATGAGATTAAAACTTCAAATAAATGAAGTGTGAGTGAAAGGAGGTGGGGGGCTCCCAGTCCAACCAGTTCATTCACCAGTCTGCTGGTTCGGACCAGGTCTGTGGACCCAAACATCTGCAGGAGGAAATGATCTCTGAGTTCATGAACGTCTGATCTCCAGAACCTTTAACCTGGTTCTGATCTCCAGAACCCAGAACCTTTAGCCTGGTTCTGATCTCCAGAACCCAGAACCTTCAGCCTGGTTCTGATCTCCAGAACCTTTAGCCTGGTTCTGATCTCCAGAAGGAACGCTGTCAACGTTCCTTGGCTGCTAAGTGCTAGCTAGCATGGATACTAGCACATCATGAGAGCAACCTGTCACATGTTGGTCTGGGAATCTGAGACAGGAGTTGTGCTTCAGGGTGCCACCACTAGTTGGCGCCCCATCAGCTGAGACGGCAACTCGGTATTGAAGTGGTTCTGGGGTTGCTGCTGATGCTCTGAATGATTCAGACCCGAGTCCCGGCACGCCGCAGGAAATGCTGTTGGTGTTCAGGTATCATCATCATCATCTTCAAAAACCTCCTGGTTTATCAGCCTGGCTTCCCTCCAGGCTTGTTTTTATGTATAGATGTGGTTCATGTCTGCCTGTAACATTTTCAAACTTCCCGTCAACTTTAGACATTTTTCAGCTGGTAGCACACTGAAGTCAGCGGTTTCCAGATGGTTGGAGGAAGGGGGGCGTCTGGGCCCTGCTCCCAGGCGGTAGAGGGGGTGTCATGCTCTGGGATCAGAGTTATAGTTGACGTACAGATTGTTGTTTCAGAGCTGCATGGATTCCCATGATGGGATGTCTTCAGGTAAATAACTGAGCCGAGGCTGAAGGAGGCGATGGTGATGGTGATAATGATGATGATGACGATGATGATGATGATGATGATGATGATGGCGGTTGTGAGGAGGAGGAAGAGGCCTCATGTTTATGTTGTGGAGCTGAATACAGACAGCCTGATTTCAGCCTCCTGTGAGTCTGATGAAGCTCTGCAGACTCTCGGCTTCCTGCTGGGAGAAAAAACAGAATCTTATCTGGGTTCAATCTGCTGCACTCTGCCTGCCTTCATCAGCCTCCTGCTGGGCTGGACTCGTCCAGAACCAGAACCTTCAACATCCTGTAGAAGGCAGATACCGATGAGCTGAAACTCATCCTGCCGTTTGGTCCTGTTCTTCATTTATTTTCTTTAATGATATAAAATGATCAGAGATGTTCTCTGTTTCCTCCATCAGGCTGTCTGACCCATCAGGGTGTTCTGAGCATGCTCAGTGGACCGGACCAGACCGGATTGCTGTGGATGGGTCCAGGTCTGAGGGACAGCAGGCGGTGCATCCAGAAAATGTCTTAAATCAGTTATTGTGTCAGATACGATCATCTCAGGTCTGAATGTTCTGACATTTAATCTCCTTACTGCCATTTCAAGCAACAGTTAGCATCGGCTTGAGGCTGATGCTAAGTAGAGGCTAGTATCCTTGCTAGCTAGCTAGCTTTTTTGTGTCTGTCATGGATGAAGAGCTTGACATGTGAGGAGCGACAGACTGCAGCGACACATTCATGAACGTCACTGAGCCAACACAACATCGAGAACTTTCAGCACAAATTCATTGTCAGTTACTCCTCCTTGGGCTGCCATCTTATCGTGGTGAAGGGGTTTGAGTGTCCCAGTGATCCTAGGAGCTATGCTGTCTGGGGCTTTATGCCCCTGGTAGGGTCACCCAAGGCAGACAGGTCGTAGGTGAGGAACCAGACAAAGCGCAGCCTGAAGACCCCAATGATGAGGAACAACTTTGGATTTAGTGTTCCCTCGCCTGGACGCGGTCACCGGGGCCCCCTCTGGAGCCAGGCCTGGAGGTGGGGCACGATGGCGAGCGCCTGGTGGCCGGCCTTTTACTCATGGTGCCCAGCCAGGCTCATCCCGAAGAGGAGACGTGGGTCCCCCTTCCAATGGGCTCACCACCTGTCGGAGGAGCCAAAGGGGTCGGGTGCATTGTGTTATGGGCGGCAGCCAAGGGAGGGGACCCTGGTGGTCTGATTCTCGGCTGCAGAAGCTGGCTCTTGGGACGTGGAATGTCACCTCTCTGGTGGGGAAGGAGCCAAAGCTAGTGTGTGAGGCTGAGAGGTTCTGGCTAGAAACAGTCGGTCTCACCTCTACGCATGGCTCTGGTTCTGGAACCAGTCTCCTTGAGAGGGGCTGCACGTACTTCCACTCTGGAGTTGCCCACGGTGAGAGGCACTGGGCAGGAGTGGGCATACTTGTTGCCCCCCATCTTGGCGCCTGTACGTTGCGGTTTACCCCGGTGAACGAGAGGGTAGACTCCCTCCGCCTGCGGGTGGGGGACGGGTTCTGACTGTTGTCTGTGCTTACGGGCCGAATAGCAGTTCAGATTACCCACCCTTCTTGGAGTCCTTAGAGGGGGTACTGGAGAGTGCCCCTCCTGGGGAGTCCCTTGTTCTGCTGGGGGACTTCAACGATCACGTGGGCAATGACAGTGAGACCTGGAGGGGCGTGGTTGGGAGGAACAGCCCCCCCCGATCTGAACTCGAGTGGTGTTCTGTTGTTGGACTTCTGTGCTCGTCACGGATTGTCCATAACGAACACCATCTTCAGGCATAAGGGTGTCCATATGTGCACTTGGCACCAGGACACCCTAGCCTGCAGTTTGATGATTGATTTTGTCATCGTTTCATCGGATCTGCGGCCGTATGTCTTGGACACTCGAGTGAAGAGAGGTGCGGAGCGGTCCACTGACCACTACCTGGTGGTGAGTTGGCTCCGGTGGTGGGGGGGGAGGAAGCCGGTCAGACCTGGCAGGCCCAAACGTTTAGTGAGGGTCTGCTGGGAACGTCTGGTGGAGTCCCCTGTGAGACGGAGCTTCAACTCCCATCTCTGGCAGAACTTCGAACACGTTCCGGGGGAGATGGGGGACATTGAGTCTGAATGGACCATGTTCCGTGCCTCCATTGCCAAGGCGGCTTATCAGAGCTGTGGCTGCAAGGTTGTTGGTGCCTGTCGCCGCGGCAACCCTCGAACCCATTGGTGGACACCTTCGGTGAGGGATGCTGTCAGGCTGAAGAAAGAGTCCTATCAGGCCTCTTTGGCCTGTGGGACTCCAGAAGCAGCTGATGGGTACCGGCGGGAGAAGCAGCATGCGGCTCGGGTGGTCGCTGAGGCAAAAACCTGGGCGTGGGAGGAGTTTGGAGAGGCCATGGAGAAAGACTTCCACATGGCTTCGAGGCGATTCTGGTCCACCATCCGGCGTCTCAGGAGGGGGAAGTAGTACAGCACTGACACTGTTTATAGTGGGGATGGTGTGCTGCTGACCTCGACTCGGGACGTTGTGGGCAGGTGGGTGGAATACTTCGAAGACCTCCTCAATCCCACCAACATGCCTTCTGTTGAGGAAGGAAGCTGAGCCTGGGGACTTTGGGTTGGGCTCTCCAATCTCTGGGGACGAGGTCACCAAGGTGGTCAAAAAGCTCCTCGGTGGCAGGGCCCCAGGGGTGGATGAGATCCGCCCGGAGTTTCTTAAGGCTCTGGATGCTGTAGGGTTGTGTTGGCTCATGCGACTCTGCAATATCACATGGACATCGGGGGCAGTTCCCCTGGATTTGCAGACTGGGGTGGAGGTTCCCCTGGTCAAAAAGGGGGACCAGTGGGTGTGCTCCAATTACAGAGGGGTCAGACTCTTAAGCCTCCCTGGCAGGTCTATTCAGGGGTCCGGCGGATAGT
>NW_015114101.1:128480-138984 GCF_001443285.1 Poecilia latipinna
CCATCCATCCATCCATCCATCCATCCATCCATCCATCCATCCATCTACGTTTTTCTTCTTTGGGGATTTAATCGTATTGAATAAAAAAATCTTTATTGAGCTTCACAAGCTGCTGGTAGCTTTAAGGTGTGTGTTCAGAGTTGCCATGGTTACCAGACATTGGTGGCAGGTAGAGGCAGACTCTGCTCCTTCAGCAATATTTTGGTTTTATTGCTTCATGTTTCCCTGAATCTCTGGCACAATCGGGCCGTCATTACAGCAGAACCAGCAGAACCTTCGGCTGCTGCCTGCCTATGGCCGCTCTGATTGGCTGTTCATGTCCTCACAAGACTCACAACGGTCCTCACATAGGCAGACATCCACACAGCTGACACACACACACCATTGATCTTTTTCTTGCACTCAAGAAGCAATAATAACACAAACACACACACACACACACACACACACACACACACACACACCTTGTCTTAATGCCACTTTAAGGCTGTTAGTGTTTCCTGTTGATGTCCAACAAGAGGCTCTTACCCAGACATTATTATCTAGCTGCAGACTCCAGGCTAACGCTAAACTACTAAACACATTAAAAAAATTTGGTGTAAATTTACGCTGAACCACTAAGCACACAAAAATCAACAGAAACTAATGCTAGCCGTTAAAATTTCCTGGTGTGAGACTTGCTAACAGGAAAGTCCTGTTTCTTTTGCTTCATATTGTCACGTTAATAGTTGCTTGAACAGGATGAACAACAATGAAAAATTTTCTGAGATAAAGTTAATCAAGTCATGAAAATGGGAAACAATAATTAGTTTAAAAGGTTAAAAATGCCAGCCATCTTGAAAAATGTCTATCATCCAGAAGTTCAAGTGGCTGATGGGAAACATGAAGACATCTGAGCTGAGGAGTTAGCATGCTAATTTTTATGCATCTTTATCGATGTTTACAGAAATATTCTGCAATAATAAATGTTGTTTTCTTTTTGCAGGTTTTTAATAAATGATGATTCAGAGAACTTCTAAACACAGATCAGCTTTATGCTAAAGAACAGGTTGGTTCCTGTAACGGTTTGACCTGTTTACCAAGTCAGACTAAAGATATTGATACAGACATTATTGGGCTGAACACTGAACCCTGCGGCACACCACACGGCGCTATTAAACAACCACAGTGTATTTGTTAGAACATATCAGTCTGCTTTCTACATAGTTGGAAGATTCCTCATTTTTAAAGAGATTTTGAAAAGTCCCATTTAAAGTTTAAATTGAATCTTTTCTAAATTCCCTCCAGATTTCATCTGATCATTTCTGGATTTTTGTTTTCTTCTCTTTTGTTGTTCATGATTTGGTCTAGTTGGTTCTTTCTGGACTTAAATGCTGAAGTTCTGTCTCCATTCAGGTTGGATCTGATGTCTGCCTCAGAGTTGATCATGTTTTCAGCTGATGGAAAAACTGGACTGTTCCTCCAAACTGGTTTATAACCAACTACCTAACCAGCCTGACTGACGCACTGCTAACTAGAACTGACTGACTCCGCCGCACAGAATGGAGGCCGACCTTCTTCTGCTGCTGCTCAAACTTCTGCTCTCCCCACCTGTGGAGCTGGCTCGAACACGTGACTCGACGCGGAAGTGGAAACAGCGCAACGAGTTGTCAACAGCTGAGCTATTACAGAGATCGTCTATGAACACAATGACCCACTCCACAGTTTAGCAAAACAGATTGTGTTTTAAAAATCTGTTTTTAATTTTAAACCAAACACAAACAAATGAATATAATAAATAAGCAATAAATGATTATGCTTAATGCTGAAGTGCTATAAATGAATATTTTCAAGTCATATCCAGAGATTAACAAACAGATTCGAACCATTACTTTAGCTAACACCTCTTCACTTTGGGAGTTATGAACACTGTCCACATCATTTGATACTGAAAAATAAAACAATACTTAATTTTTTACGTTTTACAGAAGCTATGTGTGAAAAATTACAACGCAAGCATTTGCTTTGTTGTGAATTTTTATTGGACACTTTTGAAATTACTGCAGTTTAACAAAGTATAAATAAAAGCTTGTGATTTCAATAAAATGCTGACAAAAAATAAAATCAGTCAAGCCAAAATATTTTGTTTAAAAATTAATTTAGAAATATATCAAACAGTTATGGAAATGTTAAAAATATTTTAAAAATATGTAATAGATTTTAAATTTTGGGAAGTTTACGTATAAATTATATACAAACTAAATGCATTAACATACAAAATGTAGATACAAAAACTAAAACTACTAAAGGTTAATTAAAATTAACCTTCATTAAAATGAACCTTTAGTGCTGACAAAAAATAAATTATAATATAAATTATAATATAATAATTATTATATTATTATTATTATATTATTATTAATATACAATAATTAAAATATAATTATTGTATATTTTATTGTAATAAAAATATACAATAATATGGCCATATAAATATTAGATAATAAAGACATATAGACTAGAGAAAATAAGCAAAAGTGATCAAACATACTGAGATTATGCTATACTTTTGTCCAAGTTACATAGAAAAATAATGTTTCACATCAAGTATTCTCTTAATCATACTTATTTATTTTTACAATAATTACAGGGGTGTCAAGCTCCAGTCCTCCCCTGTCCTGCAGGTTTTAGATGTGCCACAGGTACAAAAGACTGGAATTAAACGGCTTAATTACCTCCTCCTGGTGCAGATCAGTTCTCCAGAGCCTTGCTAAGGACCTAATTATTGTATTCAGGTGGTGCAGCAGAGGCACATCTAAAAGTTGCAGGGCAGTGGCCCTGCAGGACTGGAGTTTGACAGCTGTGCTTTAAAATGTATAATGATCACCATATATTTCATTCTATTTTATATTTATTTTTGTTTCCGTCCTCTGATTAATAACTTACTTTTCCGTTTTTAGTTTATTTTACGTGTGTATTCGAAATTTAGTTGCTGTATTTATAACCATAAATGATGTATGTATTAATTTAATCAGGATTTTTAATGAATAACTGAGTGAACAGTGTGCATCCATTTTGACAATCCCAGAGAGCCTCTGAAAACGGATTCAGAGTGAGCCCTCTCGCACCTTTTCCTCTCTCTGCGCAGCTAGCAGCGGCGGCTAATCCGGCTAACGGCGGCGGTGATGGCGGAGCTGGTGCAGGGACAGGCCTCGATGAACCAGCCGGGGCTCAAGTCAGACGGCCTGGTCGATGCTTTACAGAGGGCCCGGCAGGTAACAACTCCTCTGGGGCTTAGCACACACCGGTTCCGGGCGGAGCCGCGTTGTTTGGACCGAGTCGGAGCACTTTTCATGGTGTTTGAGCTGTTGCTGCTCCGAACTTCTGCTCCGTCAACACAAACACACTTAGCATGCTAACTAGCTCAGAAAGGTGCTCGGAGTTGGACTTGAGGCCGGTTCGGTCCGGTTTACCGGGCCTGACATGGTTCCCGAGTTAGTTTGAGGGGAGTTTGTGGAACTGTCAGCAGGAACGGAGCGCAGGGGGAGTCGGGGTGGAAGTGAAGGGGGGAGCGGGACTCAAGTTTTGGCCACACGTGTCAGAGAGTCTGCGGGGCAACCTGTTGGTTCCGAGAGGGCAGGAGGAGGGGAAACCCCGCTCACCGGTGGGCTTCTGGACCCAGCCACCGGTCCTGGTCCGGGGAGGGGGTCCAGACCCGGCCAGCAGGACGGAGCCCCCCTCCCGCACCGCTCCCTGTGCGGGCGGCTGCTTACCGTGAGGTGGGAAGGTAGAAAGTAGGCTGGGTTATGCAACAGCAACAGGGAGGGGAGGGGGACCTGCTGCTGCGCCCACTGACTCACCTGCTCAGGTGGCTCCACCCGCCCGGACCGGGACCGGGTTGGGGCTTTCAGCCGGGTCTCTGTGGAGGTGGGCGAGAAGGTTCTGGAGCTGGAAATGGACCGGAACCACGAAAACAGAACCAGAGAATCAAAAAGGAGCCAGGCCTGGCAGAGACCAGGAGAACCAGAACCGAGCTGGAACCACGAAACCGGAACCGAATCGGTACCAGGACCAAACAGGGAACTAACAGCAGAACCAACTGAACCCAGTCGAAGTAAAGTTTCTTGTCCTCTTTCCTTCAGAAAGGAACCAGAATCAGATTTATAATCAGGAATAGTTTGTTTTTCTCCAGTCGTGTAGCCGGTCTCCATAGAAACAAACGTTTCCAGCCTGTCGTTTTAAAAAACGTCACTCAGGATCGTTTCAGAAAAGTTTCATCCACATCAACGAATCTGTTGATTTAAACATGCCAGTCCCACAGGGGGCAGTGTAGCGCCACACTAACACTTGTCAGTCAATCAGATGGGTTCAAAACAACCACTTCCTGTTGGGAATTAAACATGGCGCCGGAGGTTCACCTGTAGGTAGAGCTTCGCTTAGAATATAAAGATAATAAATCCAGATCACGTTAATGTGGAATCGTTTCAAAGCCGACGTGAATATTAATTATCTGTCACACACTGCAACATGTTGGACCTTAAATCTTCCTGTCTTTTCTCACTGAAACACAAATACAGAGTTTTCTCAAATGTCCAGGTTGGTCAGAGTTTTCATAAATTATCATTTTTAATTATATTAAACTGAGATTCTGTGTGGATGACAAGCAAAACTCATAAAATATCTTTGATCTCCCAGATATCAGATGGACTACACTATAAAACAATAAATCAATTCATTAATGTCAGGGTTTCCTGTCGGTCCATCGTGTTTTTGTACTGAAAGATGTTAAGTAGGCAGGAAATATAAAAATATTACTGTGTAATTATACAGTAAAGGGAAAACATCGGCAGTGAGACACTATTTAAACCCACAACTAGTCTTAAAAACAACAAATAAAAAGTCAGCGGCTCCATCGGGCCCCCAGGGCTTCAGGGGCCATAAATGCTGATATTTTAACAGATGCATAAATGTAACATTTGTTTACTGAGATGATCAATGCTGCTAAATTTGATTTAACGGTTTCAGCATACATAAGATAAAATATTTTAAATTGTTTAACCTTTAAATGTAAGATTTTAAGGAGCTGCCAAGTTTACTTTGTACAAGTTCAAAGAACAATATTCATAGTTATTGTTTTGTTACCATAGCAACAATCTGATGCTGTGAGTTTAATCTTTGAGTTTGAGCTGTTTGTTCACAAATACAAATTAATAAACTGGATTATAACTGATTGTTTTTAGGTTGGCCAAATAAACTACACACAGTTAAACACAGAAGCTGTTAGAGCTGCTGATGTTTTAGCAGCTACAGGGGCCCCTCAGTCAGATTCTGCCCCAGGCCTCATCAGCCTTGGATCGGCCCTGCAGGATGAGTTAAACCTGCTGCACGGAGCAGAGATGAGCAACACACAGGAGATTTAATTCAATGCTGCTAATGTGGCTCTAGCAGCTCTGACATTTCTGTCTGTTGAGTTTTAATAAGAATCACAGAAACTGTTTTGGTCGGTCCAGTTTATCGGAGGAGCTTCTCAGATCTCCGCTCATTAACTCTGATTGACTAAGTGGACAAAGCATCGATACGGTTTGATGCATAATAACAATAATACTAAAAATAGAATAATATAAAACCAGCATGAAGTGTGACCGAGGAGAGCGCTGAAGCTCCTCACCGGGCTGAACCTGCATGATGAGGTTCGTTAGCCGCTAACGCTCCGACCAACCGGGAACACAGACATGAACTTTACAGGGCAGACAGCGCCACACGCTGGGCAGCGAGTTGAGATGGAAGCGCCGCATAATTATTTGTTCACAAATATAAATCATTCTCACCGCTCCTCTGAAAGTGACAAGTTACTCCTGCGGTTCACATAGAGCTGCGCAACCAGAGCTAACGCGGCGGGTTTAGACTCCTACCGTGATTTCTCCACAGAAACATAATTCCTCACAGTGGTTGATGTAAATATCCATACAGGTCAGCCTGAGTCCAGTTTGAGTGAAAGGAGGTGATCTGCTCTGAGGTAAACTTCAGAGACCAAGCAGCGCGTGAGGCAACGGGCAGCGGCGTGATTGGTCCGCTCTCCCGGCTTTAAATGCATAAAGTAGACGTATCTATTATAAACGTCTTTTAGGATAAATCTGCTCCGCCAGTCGAACGCTCAAAGCAACAGAGACACTTTCAAATTAAAATAACTTTTTTTTAAAATTAATTTTTCTAAAAACAAGCAACAAAGCGTTACCCTGCAGGTTACCTGGAACCATTTAAAACTTCCATCATCTGAACATGGAAAACATCATAAAACAATTACTGGATCAGAACCTCTCCTCTCTGCTGACTGTAATCGGACTGGTTCTGGTTCTGTTGGGTTGCAGCCTCCCACTCAGACCTGCAGTTTCATTACAGGCACATAGGGGGCGATACTGAGCTGGCGTGTCGGCCGTCTGCTCAGAAAGAGGAAGAGGACGTTTTCAAAGCCGACAGAAACGTTCCTGATGATGCTGATTTGGTTTTTAGTTCTGAGCCAGAAATCACAACAAATTCTTTAAATCCTCAAATATTAAATATTTCATAAATTATGTTTATCATATTTAAAGTTAATTAAATAACTTGAATGTCACGTATTATTATTATAATAAACAAACATGGCTGACTGGGCAGCAGCAGACGATATTTAACAGAAAACTAAAACCGTCTCCATCGTCCTTCTGGCTTCCTGATCCGCTGATTCCATGTTTTGGTCACCTCGCTCTCCGATTGGCTACCCGGGGCAACGGTCATGTGACAGCGATGCAGCATAGGATTATGGGATGTTTAACTGAAGCAGTGAAGGCTGTGCGTCTCTGTTAGCCGCCACAGCTAACCACCAAATATTGGCCAGACTGGCCGAATATCCCAGATCAGGTCTAGTTTTATGGTCCGTTTTTATCAGACTCGGCGTTCTACAGAACTGATCAACGTTTTTTAGAACAAGTTCAGCATTTTTCAGCTGGATTTCCTCCTGGGCAGAGCTGCGACTCAGACAGGAACTTAATGTTTGCTAGTTATGTTCAGAAAAACTTGTAAAACATACAAATGTAACTTTTTTGTGTGTTTTCAAGAGTCATTTTGTGATAAGTACCAACTTGATAATTTCTCAGTATCGGTTCTTAGAATCAGCTGGTACCTAAAGTACCGAGTCTGGAAAACGCTGGTGTTTATGTAAAATCTCCAGGTTTGATACATTCAACGATGATAAATTGAGCTTTCTCTTTTTGCCTCAGATTGTGGGGAAAATGGGGGGAGAAGCCATGTCCCACCTCAACAGCTCCTCAGGAAGCGTGGAGTCCACGCTGTACTACTCTGGACAGAAGCGACCTGGGGAGGACGGAGGTGAGCCGGACCAGGGAGCGCGCCTCATGTTTGGCCTCCATGATGCTTCTCAAACCTGAGCTCAGCTGTTGGCTGGGCAGCTTCTGAAGATCTTTGGGTCTGAAGTCGTAACGGTTCATGAACGTTCTGGACGTCCAGATTATCGATTTAATTGATCAACTTGAATAAGTCCTCCAGACCTGTAGGTGGTGCTAAACATAGAGATTGGAGAAGGCCATATAGCCCTCCGCACAACGCCTAACACACAGGGACTCTGTTTAACATTCCTGTGTGGGCGGGGCTTAGGCTACAGCGAACAGCGGCACATCACGGTTTAGAGCAAACATCCGCTCTGGTCCGGAACGAGTCCAGACCGGGACCAGAGTGCAGTTTGCACCGTTAGCATGTTATCACCATTAGCATGTTTTATTTTGTTTTTATTTAGTTTTTTAATTATGTGAAGCACCTTGAAATGCCTTGCTGCTGAAATGTGCAATATAAATACAATTTGATTGATTGATTGAACAAGTCCAGACCGGCTCCAAAGAGTAGATGGCACCGTTAGCATGTTAGCACTGTTAGCATGTTAACCAGTATGAACAAGTCCAGACCTGCTCCAGAGAGTAGTTAGCACCATTAGCATGTTAGCACCGTTAGCATGTTAACCAGTATGAACAAGTCCAGACCGGCTCCAGAGAGTAGTTAGCACCATTAGCATGTTAGCACAGTTTCTGGACCTTTTACTGAACCTGGAGAATGTCTGCAGTGTTCCTCAGTTGGGAGAACTTTAGGTCTGTTCTGTGACCTTTGACCTATCAGAAGCAACCATGTTCCTGTTTGTAGTCAGTGAGACGGATCAGTAGACGTGATCTAACAGCAGCTTCTCTCTCCTCAGTGGGTAACCAGCTTCCAGCCATGGGCCATCAGAGGTAGGAGCAGCTGCTATTGATCACACACACACACACACACACACACACACACACAGCAGGGCTCCCATAATCCCCCGCTCTCAGCTCCATGTTCTGTTTGCTAATAGTGCTCAGTGTGAGCTGTGATTGCTATAGATCCATCGTGTGTGTGTGTGTGTGTGTGTGTGTGTGTGTGTGTGTGTGTGTGCGTGCACGCAGGGTGATGACAGAGGAGTACAAGGTCCCGGACCGGATGGTGGGCTTCAGTGAGTATCACCCTGAGGTTCTGGTTCTGGTCGTCGGCGGCCCACTCACCTCTCTGCTTGTTGCTCCTCAGTTATCGGCAGAGGCGGCGAGCAGATCACCAGGATCCAGCTGGAGTCGGGATGTAAGATCCAGATCGCCTCAGGTGAGTCCAGAACCTGCCCAGCACCCAGTTCTGACCCGGTTCTGACCCGCTGATGGCTGCTTTGTGTCTCAGACAGCGGAGGACTGATGGAGCGGCCGTGTTCATTGACGGGAACACCAGAGAGCATCGAGTGAGTGTCGGCGCGCTGACCCGGTCTGACCAGAACCGGTTCCTGTGGACCCGGCTCTGTAATGGTTCTGGTTCTGTCCAGGCAGGCGAAGCGGCTGCTGGTCCAGATCGTGGAGCGGTGTCGGAATGGGCCAGGTTTCCATGGCGACGGTGACGGCGGCGCCGCGGTGCAGGAGATGCTGATCCCGGCCAGCAAGGTGGGGCTGGTGATCGGCCGCGGCGGCGACACCATCAAGCAGCTGCAGGTAGGACGAACCGGACCGCCGGGGGACGGGTTCTGCTGGGCCTGGCTTCAGCCTCTGGTTCTGGTTCTGCCAGGAGCGGGCTGGGGTCAAGATGATGATGATCCAGGACGGGCCGCTGCCGACCGGCGCCGACAAGCCGCTCCGCATCTCTGGAGATCCCTACAAAGTGCAGGTACCAGAACCTCTACACAGATCCGGTTCTGGGTCCGGGCCCAGAACCATCCTGGTACGAGCGGACCTGGAGTCCTCCATGCTAAACCCCGTTCTGGTTCCGATCCACAGGCGGCCAAGGAGCTGGTTCTGGAGGTGATCCGGGAGAAGGACGGGGACTTTCGGTCCGGACGCAGCGACTTCGGAGGTCGGCTGGGCGGAACCAGTCTGGACGTAAGACCCGACCCACGCTCCAGAACCCGGACCGGACCACCGTCCCCATGCCTCGCTAACCCCAGGTCCAATCCGTCCACAGGTTCCGGTTCCGAGGTTCGCCGTTGGCATAGTTATCGGGAGGAACGGAGAGATGATCAAGAAGATCCAGAACGACGCCGGGGTCAGAGTTCAGTTCAAAGCAGGTCAGAGAACCGTTGGAAACGGGTCGGAACTGTTTAGTCCTTCATAAAATCTCCCCTCCAGACCGTAATAATCAATGCTCCAATACTTGATCAGTTTTCAGTTTTAGCCTGGTTCTGGTTCTGGTTCTCTGTATTTGATGTTTAACATCCCCCGGCTGAGTGAAGCGGTTCTGACCTTTGACCCTGGCTGTGTTCAGATGACGGCATCAGTCCCGAACGCGTTGCCATGGTAATGGGTCAGCCAGACCGCTGCCAGCACGCGGTCCACCTCATCAACGAGCTCATCCAGACGGCCCAGGTAAGCTCGGCCAGAACCGGCGAGGCCAGAACCGGGTCAGAACCGCCCCTCATCCCGTTCCTGTGTCCAGGAGCGGGACGGCTTCGGCTCGGCCCTGCGGAGCTCCAGGGTCAGAGGTCGCGGCGACTGGACCATGGGCTCTCCCGGCCCGCTGCAGGAGGTCACCTACACAATCCCAGCTGATAAGTGCGGCCTGGTCATCGGCAAAGGTAGGAGCACAAGCCCCGCCCCCACCGCACCCGCTGGTTCTGCTCAGACCAGACCCTCCGCTAACCCGTCTGGAACGGGTCAGAACTGGGAACAGAACAAGAACAAACTCAGAGAGCCGCAGATTCATCAGGCAAAGAGGAGAACCGTGTGTGTGTGTGTGTGTGTGTATGCAGTGTGTGTGTGTGTGTGTATATGCAGTAACCACATGGTGTCTAAACACTTGACATTCATATCTCTGTGGCTTTTATTTTGGAAGCTGCGGCTCGACCCTCTCAACCTCTGCACACACACACTCTGCACACACACACTCTGCACACACACACTCTGCACACACACACTCTGCACGCACACACACACTCTGCACGCACACACACACTCTGCACGCACACACACACTCTGCACGCACACCCCCA
>NW_015114101.1:142989-145840 GCF_001443285.1 Poecilia latipinna
ACTCCCCCCGCACACACACTCTCTGCCCCCACACACACACTCTGCCCGCACACACACACTCTGCACGCACACACACACTCTGCACACACACACACACTCCGCACACACACTCCGCACACACACACTCCGCACACACACACTCTGCACACACACTCTGCACACACACTCTGCACACACACACTCTGCACACACACACTCTGCACACACACACTCTGCACACACACACTCTGCACACACACACACACTCCGCACACACACTCCGCACACACACACTCTGCACACACACTCTGCACACACACACTCTGCACGCACACACACACTCTGCACGCACACACACACTCTGCACGCACACACACACTCTGCACGCACACCCCCANCTGCACGCACACACACACTCTGCACGCACACACACACTCTGCACGCACACACACACTCTGCACACACACACACACTCCGCACACACACTCCGCACACACACACTCTGCACACACACTCTGCACACACACACTCTGCACACACACACACACTCCGCACACACACACTCTGCACACACACTCTGCGTCCCCGTTGATGTTTTTTTCTCGGCTGAAATAAATGGATCTGATCTCTGAGACAGGAGGAGAAAAGCGATTGATTATTTTAGTGATCAATTATTCTGACATCGTTTCATCCTGCAGATTTTTCTTTTATGAAAAATTATGAATAAAAGATGCAATAAACTAACAATTGACTTCCTGATTTAAATAATTTTATTGATTTATTGCCTGTAGGTCAATAACTGGATTCGTTTATTGGCTGATCGAAAGGAGCTCAGTTATTATTGATTATCTGATTATTAATTATATATTAAAGGTTCAAAATATGAGATTTTATTTCCAGAACCTAAAACTGAAGGTTTCCCTGAACTGTAAAATGTTTCTCTATTTTCTTCAGTTTTGGTTTAATTTGTTTCAGCCGATATTGATTATTGATTACTGAACCAGCTAATCGACTGATCGTCACTAATCATTCAGTAAAACAGCTTTTTCATTTAGAAAACCAGAAAATATTTCAGTGATCCGTTGGACCTCCAGTCAGAACCATCAGAACCAGAGGCAGGTTCTGATGGTTCTTTTGGTTCTGACTGGGTCTGTGTGGGCCCATCAGAACCAGGAGCAGAGTTCCTCATGAGTCCAGCTGATCAGGTTCTGGTCCTGTTTCTGGTTCTGGTCCTGGTGAGCAGGAAGTGATGCGTGCTCCTCCCTGCAGGTGGTGAAACCATCAAGAGCATCAACCAGCAGTCTGGTGCCCATGTGGAGCTGCAGAGGAACCCTCCGCCCTCCACCGACCCCAACACCCGGGTCTTCACCATCCGCGGCTCCGCCCAGCAGATGGAGGTCGCCCGCCAGCTCATCGACGACAAGATCGGGGTGAGCCGCCCGAACGCGCTCCGCTGGGGTTCCGGCCTGGGTTCTGGCCGGCCCGGTCCACGCTCACGGTTCCGTCTCGTCTCCCTGCAGGGATCGGGGATCATGAGCAACGGAGGATTCGGCTTCAGCCCCTTCACCCAGGGCCCTGCCGCCCACCAGAAGTAAGAACCTCTGACCTCTGAGCTGTTCACAGGAGCCTCCCAGCCAATCAGAGGCTCCGTCTTCAGGTTTAAACAGGAAATGAGGAGCTGAATGTCGTGAATCAGTCCAGAGCGTTTCTTCCTGGTTGTTTATAAAACAGAAAAATACAAATTAATGTTTTTTTCAATATAGGAGGGTCTATAGATCTATAGATCCTCCTCTATAGATCTATAGATCCTCCTCTATAGATCTATAGATCTGTTCTACAGGTTTTGGGTCAAACAGCTCAAAATGCTGTTTTTACATTTTCACCACCAGTCAGAAATCCCATCTTTTTTTTCAGATTATAGTCAGATAATCTGATCAATTTCAGATTATTGATTAGATTTTCGGCTGAATGTGAGCTGACGACATGATTGGCCGGTTGTAAGCAGGTGTTCACCAGGTGTTTGTGTCTGCAGCAGCGGCCAGCCGTTTGTGACCGGTGTTTGGGGGAACACCTACCAGACCAGCTGGCAGAACCCGGGACAGCAGGACCCAGGTGGGAACACACACACACACACACACACACACACACACACAGCTCTAGCTGCAGCCCAGCTGCTTCCTCCTGCCTGGGTTAGTGGTGAGTTCAGAGCAGCACCAGGTTGATGGTCAGAAGCTCAGAGCTGCTGGTCTGCAGTTCAGCGGCTGAAGCTGTCTGTGTGTGTGTGTGTGTGTGTGTGTGTGTGTAGGTCACAGTTTGGCTCAGACAGGACAGATGGACTACTCCAAAGCATGGGAGCAGTACTATAAGAAGCTAGGCAAGTGCACACACACAGACACACACGGACACTGTGCAGTTTCTGAGGGAAGGGAGAGTTCACCCGGCAGGAAGTGGCTGCTGGACAGTCAGAGGATGACGGGGTGTGTGTGTGCGTGTGTGTGTGTGTGTGCGTGCGTGCGTGCAGGTCAGCAGAACCAGCCTCAGAACATGATGACGGACTACAGCAAGGCCTGGGAGGACTACTACAAGAAACAGAGTACGACTGCATGAACGCTCACTTGTTGCTCACTGTAGAGTCCAGTTCTGATCCGGTACGGCTCACTTCCCGCTGCCTGACATGCGAAACTGTGGCAGCTGCATTCAGGGAAGGTCATGCTAACAGAAACAAAAATATAATCAATTGGGATGGAGGTCCAACTCTTAACACGGCGTTCCGTCCTCAAGGAACCCGCTAACTCTGGGCTACGCTAACTCTGGGCTACGCTAACTCGGCTCTATAGATCAGGAACCCACTGACGCTGGGCTGCGCTAACGC
>NW_015114101.1:149644-150828 GCF_001443285.1 Poecilia latipinna
TGCCTGACATGCGAAACTGTGGCAGCTGCATTCAGGGAAGGTCATGCTAACAGAAACAAAAATATAATCAATTGGGATGGAGGTCCAACTCTTAACACGGCGTTCCGTCCTCAAGGAACCCGCTAACTCTGGGCTGTGCTAACTCGGCTCTATATATCCAAAACCCACTAACTCTGGGCTACGCTAACTCTGGGCTACGCTAACTCTGGGCTACGCTAACTCTGGGCTACGCTAACTCGGCTCTATAGATCAGGAACCCACTGACGCTGGGCTGCGCTAACGCTGGGCTGCGCTAACGCTGGGCTGCACTAACTTTGGGATGTACTAACTCTAGGCTACGCTAACTCGGCTCTATAGATCTGGAACCCACTAACGCTGGGCTTCGCTAACTTTGGGCTACGCTAACTCGGCTCCATAGCTAACTCGGCTCTATAGATCCGGAACCCGCTGACTCTGGGCTCTGCTGACTCTGGGCTGCGCTGACTTGACTCTATAGATCCGGAACCCACTGACGCTGGGCTACGCTAACTTGGCTCTATAGATCCAGGACCCACTAACTCTGGGCTATGCTTACATTGGGCTATGCTAACTCGGCGTTCCGTCCCCAAGGAACCCGCCAACTCTGGGCTGTGCTAACTCGGCTCTATATATCCAAAACCCACTAACTCTGGGCTTCGCTAACTCTGGGCTTCGCTAACGCTGGGCTATGTTTACTCAGCTCTATAGATCCAGATCCCGCTAACGCTGGGCTGCGCTAACGCTGGGCTGCGCTAACGCTGGGCTGCGCTAACGCTGGGCTGCGCTAACGCTGGGCTGCGCTAACGCTGGGCTGCGCTAATTTGACTCTATAGATCCGGAACCTGCTAACGCTGGGCTGCGCTAACGCTGGGCTGCGCTAACGCTGGGCTGCGCTAACGCTGGGCTGTACTAACTCTAGGCTACGCTAACTCGGCTCTATAGATCTGGAACCCACTAACGCTGGGCTGTGCTAACACTGGGCTGTGCTAACACTGGGCTTCGCTAACGCTGGGCTGTGCTAACTTTGGGCTACGCTAACTCGGCTCCATAGCTAACTCGGCTCTATAGATCCGGAACCCGCTGACTCTGGGCTGCGCTAAGTCTGGGCTGCGCTAACTCGGCTCTGCGCTAACTCTGGGCTGTGCTAACTTTAGGCTATGCTAACT
>NW_015114101.1:154285-165778 GCF_001443285.1 Poecilia latipinna
TAGATCCGGAACCCACTACCTCTGGGCTGCGCTAACTCTGGGCTGCGCTAACTCGGCTCTGTAGATCCGGAACCCACTACCTCTGGGCTGCGCTAACTCTGGGCTGCGCTAACTCGGCTCTGTAGATCCGGAACCCACTACCTCTGGGCTGCGCTAACTCTGGGCTGCGCTAACTCGGCTCTGTAAATCCGGACCCCACTACCTCTGGGCTGCGCTAACTCTGGGCTGTGCTAACTTTAGGCTATGCTAACTTGGCTCTATAGATCCGGAACCCGCTGACTCTGGGCTGCGCTAAGTCTGGGCTGCGCTAACTCTGGGCTATGCTAACTTTAGGCTATGCTAACTCGGCTCTGTAGATCCGGAACCCACTACCTCTGGGCTGCGCTAACTCTGGGCTGTGCTAACTTTAGGCTATGCTAACTTGGCTCTGTAGATCCGGAACCCACTACCTCTGGGCTGCGCTAACTCGGCTCTATAGATCCGGAACCCACTAACTCTGGGCTCCGCTGTAACATGAGCGGTTCGTGGTGTCATTGTGGTCTTGCTGTTGCAGGTCAGTCGTCTCAGCAGAGTTCGGTGCCAGACTACACTGCAGTGTTAGCAGAATACTACAGACAGCAGCCCTACCTGTGGAACCCCGCCCAGATCCAGGTAACACCCGAGGCTCCGCCCTCCTCCACCGGGCCGCGGTGAACCCGCTGAACCACCGTGTCGTCTTGTTTCTGCCAGGATCACTAGAGGCTCCTTCGTCTCGGGCTCCAGGCGTCAGAAGGTCGTTGACAGCAACCAAAACGGGGTTTCCAAGCAACGCTCTGCCGCTTCTTTCTTCCTTTTTGTAGAGAAAAACTAAGGATTAACTGAAAAATCACAAACTCTTTTCTTTCTGTTTTTTAACCTTACAGAGTTGATATTTTGTCAGGCAGATTTTTTTGGACTAGCCTCTGGTCTCCACAGCATAGACCTGATTTTCTTTTTTTTTTTCTTTTTTTTATCAAACTTGAACTTAAAGATCTATCAGTGTGGCTTTGAACAAAAACAAATCCAGTATAATCTATATTTTGTCTAGTTTTATTTTTCTGATAAACGGTAAAAGGCTTAGCAGTCTTGAGTAAGAAAATCAGATATATTATTATTTTGTTCATGATAATGTTTTAAAGCATGCGTCAGATTGTGTGTTGACTCTCAGTTATCTTTTTTATTTTGGCATAGAAATATTTTAATAGCGTTGGATGGAAATGTGATGTTTTACCGTCGGAGATAAAACTGTATTTTGTACTAAATTTCTGCTCGCTGGGTCTGTTTCTACTCACCTGATTTCACCTGTGTAGTCGCCATCTTGGAGGTGCAATGACACGATTGTTTTCTTTGGTTTGATTATTATTCCTGTTTATCGATAGTGAACTCTCGGTTTTATTATGTAACGATGAAACAAGTGGCGATCATATTGTTGTCTAAAGCCAGATCTCTCTGTGGTCGAAGACGTTTCCTGGCAGGAAAGAACCTCAGCAGTTCAGCACCAGTTATTACAACAGGAGGATAGCCACTGTTTTCTTCCACAGTGAAACTGAATTATTGCTGTTAGTTCTGCTTAGTTTGAGTGGAGAAACGTTGAAGCTGGTCAGTGTTACCTCAGCGGGTGTTTGCTGAATGAATGTTTTAGCTGAATGTAGCTGAGTGGATGTGGGAGATGAATGGATGCTCACGTTCTATCAAAAAGTCCTAAACCAAGTAATCAGGTGAGCCTGATGGTTTTAACATGTGAACACTGTTTTGCCTTGACAAAATTTAAAAGAGCTGACAGAATAAAAAGCTATTGATCTTTGACATTTACTGATATTCTTTTTTAACTTGCTAACAAACTGCCAAACGTGGAGCGCTCTATGCACAACTTTGCTTTTCCTGTTTTAACAATTGAAGCTCAGTAAATCTGGCCTGACATGCATGAAATATTCATGTTGGCCTCCCAAATATGCAAATGCATTGGTGCAAAATTTGAGTTAACGGGAACTGAAGTAACAGCAGACTGCACTTTTCTAACCAACAAACTTAATGTCCCTTTATTGGTTGAATCTCTCCAGTAACATTTTAACAAACATTAAGAAATGCAAGCAATCTTCAAAGTAACCTCCTAGTTACTTTCAGCAAAGAAATAATGTGAATATTCTGCAATGGAAATAAAAATACATTTTTTAAATATCTGTTAAACTTGCTGATATTTGAACTTCCTGAGCTTTAGCTGAATAATCTTTAAACAAAAAGTATTCAGATGTAAACCGTCAGATTTTTATCTCTGCTCTCAATATGCAAATTTATGCTAACCTGTGATGTCATCAGCTCAAAGGTTAAAGGTCAGCTCTGACTTTACAGTTAACATCAAAAACAGACTTTAAACTCAAACGTCAAACTACATTAAATCTTGTTAAACTACAGGAGAAAAATGACGACTTTCTAAATCCAGTTGTGAATTTAATAAAATAATGAGAAACAACAGTCGGACTGTCGGTATTTAAATATTTACTACGTTTCATTTTTAACATCCTGTTGTTTCAGTGTGAACGTTTGTCGACTTGAACAAAAACTTAAATACTGAGTAATCTAACCCCAAAACAAGCTAGCTTAGCTTCATGCTAAGCCCAGACTCATCTTCATCTTCCAAACTAACCCTGCATATGCACGCTCATTAAAATTTAAACATCTAAACCAGGTTGCATATCTTTGACATTATTAGTGTTGATTTTCCAACTAACTATAAAAAATGGGTCCAGATTTCAGTTCCGATGTTTTATTTTTAAGCCTTGGAGTTGGCATAAGGAAGAACTCGTCTGATTCTCTAAAATTGGTGATGTGGACATGAAATTAATAAGCTACTAAAGATTTTTTTAATATTGTTAGGAAAAACGGACAAAACCAGTAATTAAATGGCTCCAAAGAAATGGAAGGTGTAAATGGTTAAATATAAAGTCCAAAATGATCAGTTTTAATTTGATAAGCTGCCAAACCTGCTTTGAGTTTGACATTTTCCTGCCTGCTTTACCCGCGTTGTTTAATAACAATTTAGCTGAAAGTGTTTTAGCTTAGCTACCAGAAGCTGTTAGCTTAGCTACCAGAAGCCGCTAGCCTAACATTGTGTGTATTCAAACAGTGCTGATTTATGCTTTTGCTGTGTGTGTGTGTGTGTGTTAAGGGTTGGTAATGTTCCTCAAAAAGTTATGTTGTTTTCATAAACTTGCACAAATGTAAATATATTTTTGGCTTTTCTTATCGAAACTCAGCTAATTTACTGTTTAAGCTTATTTGATGCAAATTTGGTAAAATTTAAAGACTTGTTCATTTTGTTTTTTAAGAGATGTCAGTCCTGAAGTTTTTAGTTATGTCTATTTTTTGAAATCTTTAGATTTTTCTACCAGTTTAATTCCACCTGTTGCAGTATTTCAGATTCGTTAGCGAACATGTCCTGTTAGCTGCATGTTTTATCCTCAGATTATGCTAGCAAGCTACAGTTTGATGTTTGGCAGCCATGTTTGGCAGCCATGTCCGTGCAGCCAGCCAGCTAGCGGCGGCTGCTCTGTTAGCTGAACCACGTTTGTCGGACCACAGAGAGGTTTGTCTTGTTTCCAGAGATCTGGCTGTTATTGAGCTGAAATTGAGTCAATGGTTCTGCTTTCTGTATGTGTGATGATGATAAAGACAATAATAATGAGTTCTCCTCTTCAGGGGTCTATTTAAATCGTATAAATATTCAGTTTGTCGATGAGTTTGTGTAAATTTCCACTCTGGCGGTGCTCTCCAGTTAAAATGTTTGTTTTTTGTTCTGTTTAATTCACATGTTGTGTTTAACCGAGTGTGTGTGTTTCCTCAAGACTGCTAGGCAAACTGCCTCCTGCTCTGCCCCCGGAGCTCCGCCCCGGTTCGGTTCTGACCCGCCTGTAATTGGGCCAGAGATGGGGCGGCTCCGGGTCGGGCAGCGCCGCATTGTTAAAACAGCTGGAGTGGATTCATGCCGGGTGTCCGGTTCTGGTTCCGACAGCTGCGATCAGAACCGGACCTGCGAACACCGGCCCGCTTCAGCGTCCGGCTTCCTGATCCGGAGACTCGGGTTCCGGAGGGCAGCTTCTGGTTTCTGTTGTTTTTCTAATGGACAGACGTCCGACTGTAACCTGCAGATTTTTCTATTAGATTCTATTGACGGATAGATGAACCAGCCAGGCTGATTCACATGAGGGCTAATAAACCGGCTCCTTCTTTCTGACCGTGTCTGTTTCTGAGTGAAACTGATTTTTATCTCTTGATTTTGGTTTCAGGACAAACTGAAGTTTTCACGTGAGGAGCTGAAACATCTGGATGTTTTATGTTAGATCTATAGATCTGCTTCATTTCTCTCCTGGCGGCTGCAGCCGGATGTTTAAATCACAAACTGAAGACGTTTAACTGGCTTCATTCATGAGGATTTTACTGTGAACCATAGAAAACGCTTCTAAAATCAAAACGTATTTAAACTTAAACCAGATAATTTATGTTGTTTAGTGTCGTAAATGTGTATAAAAACATCAAAATGAAGGAAAAACCTCTTTAGGGTCTGGACTTCATATCTTAGACTCATTTTCTGTCCATTTGGGTCAGATTTGTTTTATGAGAATTATGGATGAAATTCCTGCTTGGCTTCAAAGGACCAAACTCGTGTGTTTTGGATCAGAACCGGCCCGCGGACCGCTGCTTGAGCCCCGGAGGTGGGCCCCTCAGAGCGGCCCCTCATGTCCTGACATGAACATGGTTCTGATCATTTATTTATGCTCCCTGAGCGGCGCAGATGGTTCTGGTCCGAATAACGGCGTGATGTCATCGGGTCGCTAAAACGTTCCTGTAATCACCGCCGACCGGCCCGGGGGGCCGCTGGGGCCCCGGGGGGCCGCTGGAGGAGGAGGAGGAAGATGAAGGACGCCTCACCGTGGAAACGGATATTTTCAGGAACATGAACGCCTCATGGGGACCGAGGAGGTTCTGAAGAATCTGGACCGGTTCCATACGGGGGCGACGAGGCCCAGAGCCCCGCGGAACCCAGTTCCTGATGAAACCGGTGGTTAAATTCAGGATCAACAGGCAGAAACGGAAATAATTAATTATTGCTGTAGTTCTGGTTCTGGTTCCGATCCGTAGTTCTGGTTCCGATCCGTAGTTCTGGTTCCTCCAACTGAAACTGATTTTGATGAATTTATTAAACAATCAGAAGTTCTGATGATTCTAGTTCGGTTTGTGGGAAGCCGACTCCGGTCCGGTTCTGGATGTTTTCCTGATGCTTCATGGAGAGGCGGAACCGGCCGGTTCTGTTTGTGGTTTCAGAGCTCTGGTTGGGCCCAGGGGTCCGGTTCGGCTAATGCATGCAGCTCTGCGGTCATAAAGTACCGGAAGGAGTTCGGTAAGTACCGGTGAAGCGGAGACCTGATTAAACATTAACGTGATGGGGATCTGGACCCGGTCCAAATGTTTTCCCTGTGGGGAGGGGGGGGCGGTTCTGACCCAAATGTTCTGAGATTACAGACTGAAATTTACCCCGAACCGTCTGGATCAGAACCCTAGATTGAACCTGGAGGGATTCCTCCAGAACTTCAGTTTGAGACGACCGGAACCAGAACCGGATTCCTGGTTCAAACTGAAGTCCAGGTCCACTCGGAACCGGACGGGTTGATCGGCTCAGCAGAACCGGGTTTATGAGCTTTGAGAAATGAATCTTTGATTTCTCTCGTGAATTTGTCCCGCCAGACGGAACCGAACCGGAACCTGGAATCTGAGATGAAAACGGAAACGTGTTTTTATTTTTCCGTTTATGACTTTTATATTTTATACTTTATTTTCTCTCTGCTGATCGATGACGTTTTCCTGGTTCTGGTTTTCTGCGGGTATCGGTTCCAGCAGAACATTCGGAACCAGAAGTTTTCCTGGAAATGTCCTGAAGGTCATCGGACCAGAGACGGAACCAGGACAGGTTCGGAAACATTTGTGGAGAAGAAGAGGCCGATGTTGAGGATCTGGGTCATAGAACCTCAGCAGAACTTTTTCCAAAGTGAGATTTAAAAAGCGGGACGTGAGAAACCGTCCGGAACCGAGGACTCTGGGTCCGGTTCCGCAGAACCCTGACGATGGTCTGGTTTTAGTTTTTCTAGTCCTGCTGGTTCCGGAGAGAAGCTGAAGCTCTGGACCGAACCCTCCTCCTCCCCTTGGTCGTGAGGAAGGTGGGCTCGGTTCGGTTCGGATCATTAAAAGGTTTTTAAAGCGGATTATTAGCGGCGCGCGCTGCGTCTGTCCGCCGCATGAATACTAATGAGGCGCTGCGCCACTTAATCACGTTAGCGGAACAATATTAGTGCGCCATTTGGGCTGATTCCCAGCCCCCCCCACCCCCCCTTGTCTGTGCGCGTGCCAGTCACCTGCCGCTCCCTCCGCCTCTGACTTCCCGGCGTCTTTTCGGGCTGAAGTGGCTCGTTGTTGCGGCGGGACGCGGCGGCGCGGAGCTTTTTGTTGGGAAGCTCATTAAAGCGTGTCCTCCTGCGGCCCAGACGCGCCTCTCCATTAAGGAACCGAAACGCCTGGATCCGCGTGGTGGAGCCCCGCTCTGCGCCACGCAAAGAAAGGCGGGAGAGAAAGGAGGACCCAGCCTTTCTCACTTAAACGAATTGAAAAACATTTGCAAATCTGCTTTTCTCCCCGGATTTTCTCCCCTTTCTCTCCTCTCAGACTCCCAGGACAAAAGCCTCCGGTCCGGCCCGTTCGACTTGGTTCGGCCCGCTCCGGGGCGCACGGAGCTCCGCAGAGGCCGGCGGGGCGGAGCCGGGGCCGACGCCGGGAGAGGATCCGTGAAACCCGGCTGCAGGGCTCGGTGACCACCCGGAGCTCCTGGAGGAAAATTTATGATGTTTAAAATAGTTTTGATTTTATTTGTAGGAATTTTTTAAGTATATATTTTATTTACTGGGATACATATCTTACTATGGGATCAATAAAGGATTATTCTGAGTTTTTATTTGGTTTGTTTCGCCTGACATTAAATAAATTTGAAATATAAATATGTCGATTTATTTCAAAAATAAAAACCTGCAGTTAAAATAAAACTACACCGAGTCTCTTGAATGTTTCAAACATCAACAAGTTTCTGGATCCGGTCCGTTCAGGTTCGGTTCGGATTTATTTCAGGTTTCATTTAAAATAAGATTCTATTCAACATCCAGCGATGTTTCAGTGACGGGCGACAGTAGTGTGTGTGTGTGTGTGTGTGTGTGTGTGTGTGTGTGTGTGTGTTCGGGGGGGTAATAAATGTTTAAAAGCTCATAAATACAGATCAGAGTGAAAGCGGGAATAATGCCCGAGTCGGGAGGAGGAGGAGGAGGATGATGAAGAGCAGCTGTTTCTCTGTAATCTGGCCTCTAATCTCATGTTCTGCTCCGTCACTCAGCCTGGATTCCACCGCTGCTGGTTCCGGGAGGTTCTGCGGGTCCATTTTCAGGCGGATCTGGAGCCCAGAGCATGACGGAGCCTCCCCCGGCGGGCCGGTGACCCCCGGTCAGTGCTGCGTGTTTGGGCTGTGTCTACCTGCTGGTCTGGGTCAGATCGGCTCTTTCCGTCCTAATTGAGCGTGAGACCGCAGCGGAGCCAATAACAGGCCTCCTGCTCCTCCTCCTCCTCTCCCTCCTCTTCCTCAGCGGCTCCGGTATAAAGGCCCCCCCACTCTCCCTCAGGTCGGTTTTCCTGCAGAACCTCTCGACTCCTGCCAGCGCCTCCCGGGCTGCAAGTGGCTGGATCTTCTTCACCGGTGAATCCAGACAGGGAACTTCCGCCCAACTTCGATTCCGCCGCCCCGGTCCCTCCTCTCCCCCGCCGCCATGGGCTCCGTGCTGCCCGCCGGCTCCTCTCTGGCCCTGAAGCCGCAGCAGCCGCTCTCCCTGGCGGACATCATCACCTCGGACATCCTGCACAGCTTCCTGTACGGCCGCTGGAGGCACGTGCTGGGCGAGCAGCCGCCGCACGCGCACCAGCATCACCTGCAGCACGAGGAGCGAACCGGGCCGAGCGCGAGCCCCAAGACCGCCTTCACGGCAGAGGTGCTGGCCCAGTCCTTCTCCGGAGGTGAGGGTCCGGTTCCGGGGGAACTAAAGAGTTAATAATAATACTACTAATAATAATAATAATAATAATAATAATAATAATAATAATAATAATAATAATAATTATTATTATTATTATTATTATTATTATTATTATTATTATTATTATTATTATTATTATTATTATTTCTAAGTTAAAACATGGAACTGGTCGCCTCAATTCATATTTTAGGGACTTTAGATGAAAATTTCATTCCGTTTTTATTTTGGATTTAGTTTTAAACATAATTTGATTTGAAATAGAAAAACGAAGGAAAATATTTTTTGCTCAAAGTTCCGATCCATTAATTTGATCAGATATTGAAACTTTTCTGAACATGAAGATGATTTTTCCAGCTCAGCGCGGAACTTTTCTCTGATTTCTGGTTAATTTTTATTTAATTTTATCGTTTGATTCGTTTTTGTTTTTGGTAAATTTCGTTAGAAATAATTCCAGAGAAAATATTTCAGTTTGATTTTGTCATTTTTATCATTTTCTGTCATTTTGACGGAATTATTTCTGTTTCTCTGCAGGAGTTTAAAGGCGGTTCCGGCTCAACCCGCCGCTCCGGCTCCGGCTCCGGTTCCGTTCTTTTTTTCTATAATCTAAAATGTTTTTTCTGTTTGTGCTAGTTTCGCGGACCGGACCGAATCGAACCGAACCGAGCCAGGAGATCCACAGAAGCCGAACTTTTCAAGCAGTTTATTCTTATTTTTTCCAGTTATTGTCATTTGGTTGCGAACCTCGGAACTGGGTTCGGCGAGCAGCGGGACGGTCTGGTGCCGCTGAGCCAGAGCCGAACCTGGTTCTGTTCGGAGAGAACCTGAGCTAAGTGAAGTTCTGTTTGTGTTCAGAGGTCCAGAAGCTGTCGAGCCTGGTTCTGCCGAGCGAGGTCATCATCGCCCAGAGTTCGGTTCCGGGTAAGCAGAACTTTAACGGAATAGTTTATGTTTCTGCGAAACGAAGCAGAGATAATATTACACCCTGTAGAGGTTCGGTTCGGTTCGGTCCGTCCGCAGGCTGATTGGACCTCTCTGTGCTGCAGGAGAAGGACTCGGGATTTTCTCCAAGACCTGGATCAAAGCCGGAACCGAGATGGGTCCATTTACCGGCCGCCTGGTCTCACCGGAACATGTGGACCTGTACAAGAACAACAACCTGATGTGGGAGGTGAGGCCCGGCAAGGTTCGGTTCGGTTCGGTCTGGTCCAGTTTGGTCCAGTCCGGTCCGGTTCGGTTTGGTCCAGTTTGGTCCAGTCCAGTTCGGTTTGGTCCGGCCCGGTTCGGTTCGGTTCGGTCCAGTAAGGTCCGGTCCGGTTTGGTCTGGTTCGGTTCGGTCCAGTGAGGCTCGGTCCAGTCTGTCCTACACACCCCAACCTCCGGTTCTGTTCGCGAATTTCAGGCTTTTCGGAACATCTAAACACTTCCAGTAGAACCAGACAGAACCGAACCAGAACCAGACAGAACCGAACCAGAACCAGAAAGATTCTTTAAATGAGCCGAATCTTCAGCGGTACTTCCCGCTGCAGCAGCGATCGGAACCGGTTCTGGACTTCCATCACATCAAAATATAAAAATATCAGTTAAGTCAACGGTGCGAAATTTATTTACGTTTCATTTTATAAGTTTCTCTAAACATAAATAATAATAAATGTAATAATTCATTTTTACAGGAGCCGAAAAACACAAAGAATCAGCAAAAAGTGCAGCCATAATTAATATTTTAATTTATTAAACATTAAAATCAGGGTTCAAACTGTTTGACTGTCGAATCAAATTCTGCAGAAAAACTGTAAAATATTACAGAAGATGAAATAAACTATAGAATGCAGCAGTTCAATAATAATAATAATAATAATAATAATAATAATAATAATAATAATAATAATAATAATGAAATTGTTGCAATAATTAATACAAATCTTTGCACATTTTATACTAAAAGAAAAACTTTTGATATTTTTAACTTTTATTAATTTCTCAACAGTCAGAAAATCTTGAAAAAAAAATCAGCCACTTTAAGTAAATAAGTAAAACTGATTTTAGTGAAACTGATTCCTTTTATAAAATATAAATAATGTGTTTAATTCAACATGTTTCCCCGGGGACGTTTGATGTTACTGCTAAAAATATTTATCTAATTAAAATCCATACATCTGGAACACAAATCGCTCCACGAGCGGTTTCTGATCGGTTTCTGATCGGTTTCTGATCGGCTTCTGATCGGTTTCTGATCGGTTTCTGATCGGTTTCTGATCGGTTTCTGATCGGCCTGGTTTTGTCTCCAGGTGTTCAATGAAGACGGGTCGGTCCGGTTCTTCATCGATGCCAGTCAGGAGGACCAGCGCAGCTGGATGACGTACATCAAATGCGCCCGGAACGAGCAGGAGCAGAACCTGGAGGTGGTTCAGGTCGGCAGCAGCGTCTTCTACAAGGCGGTGGAGGTCAGAAAGTATCACTTATTGTTGTCTGAAGCTGGTGTTTAACTGAAGTCCTTCGGGGTTTAGAGTCCCAGCTGACGGCGTTTCAACTAGAAGCCTGGAGGTTGGAGTCCTTGTCAAACGGTGTTTTTGACTAAAGTCCCAGAGGGTTTGAGTCCCAGTTAAACGACATTTAACCGAAGTCCTCAAAGGGGTTTTAATGTTTTTATCTTTTTAAAAATCCTTTTCAAAATGTCTTTCTCTTGCTCGCTGTTTATTCAATGTCACGTGCTGTTTTTATTTTAATTATGTAAAGCACTTTGAAATGCCTCGCTGCTATACAAATAAAATTTGATTGATTGAAGCTCCAATAAGCGGCTGGAAAATAACTTTAAACCGTTTGAAGTTATTCAGACTTTAAACTGAAACACAAAATAATTTCATTTTTTTTTTCTTTTGGAGCCAAAAAAAATACTAAAGAAATAATAATTAGACTAAAACAAATGAAATGTTTTTCTGTTTGGAATTAAAAAAGAAATGATTTTCATCTTTCTACATGTAAATCTATAAATATGGCATCGTTTTCATTTTTTATTTTTTTAATCTGTGAAAACATGTATTATTTTTTATTTACGAGTTGATTTAGGTTCAGTATGTTGATGATTTTTGGCTCTTACTGGTTTTTGTAAAGATGCAAATTTAATAAATCAAACGATTTAATAAAACTGATTTAATAACAAAACTGGAAAATTAATTATCTATTAAAGCATGAGCAAACAACCTGGGAATGTAAGGGATAAATTAATAACATTATTATTAATAATATCATTATTATTGTTATCTAATAATATAACAATATAATAGGAATATCATTTATTGTCCCCCAGTGGAAAAATTCAAGTGCAATGTCCAATTTTCACTATAGAAAAATATTAAATTAA
>NW_015114101.1:170914-185174 GCF_001443285.1 Poecilia latipinna
GTCCACTCGCCCCCACCGGCCCACCCCCCACAGCTGACCGCGGTACCTCACCCCGCCTCCATGGTCCACCACATCCCCGCCATGGTGCTGTGAGCCAATCAGGGCCAGCGATGTGGTCAGCTGACCAATCACCGAACACAAGCTGACCGAAGACTTCTGCACAAACACAGGTCCAGTTGGTGTTGATGAGCCCGGTTCTGTTTGATGATTAAAAGTCCAACAAACAGATCAAATGATGATCAGCCGATAAAATCCTAGAAACCGAATAAATAAACTCCTTGGTTTATTGATTATTAATCATTTTCCTATAAACTAATATTTATCAGACACTCAGAGTCCAGACCCGGTTCCGACCGCCCAGCTGCATGATGACCCGTTCTGTTGATGTCGTGTTTGCGTTGCATGCTTCTGGTTGCTGTTGAAGGTTGTGATGTTGCAGAGACGGAACCTCAGGCCCAAACCTGCAGGAAGAAAGGTTCTGCCTGAGCTGTCGGGTCTCCAGGCTCGGATTCTCCTGCCAGAACCTTTGAGACTTTTTGACACAAAGTTACTGGATGTCGGTTCTGAAACAGTTCAGCTTGTGGAAGAACAGGAGATGCTTGATGGACTGAACTCTGCTGTCACTTTATTTCATTAAATGTATCAAACTGGTATCTGTGCATAAATGATGTTATGTTCTATAAACGACTATAAAGTCCTAATAAAGTATTTCTCCTGAACTCGGTTCTCTTGACTTTTCCTGCCGTTTCAAAGGTTCCACCGACAGGAACCAGAACATAATCTCCAACACAGGATGACCGAGTCCAGTCCGTCTGCCTAGTCAAAGTCTAGTCCGGTTGGTGAGGTATGAATGCTAATCGACCTCTGACCTCTGGTCGTCCAGGTCTGGGCTCGGTTTGAATGTCAACGCCAAGCGGACCAGAGACCGCTCCAAAAGCAGGAAGTGAACTACACAGCAGGGCATTTTTGCTAAATCCAACCAAAGCTAACGTGCTAGCCTAGCGCTAGCAGCAGAAATGGCTCCTGGTCTTTAGCCTAAAGAGAAATCCTCCAACACTAAAATCTGACGCCTCCATCTTGTTTCCATCTGGTGAAGAAGGAAGTTGCTCTCAGTGTCTTCAGAGGTTTTTGTGTCGTTTCCTTCAGTGGTTCTTGGTGCAGCGCCCCCACAGGCCAGGAGGGGAACAGGTTGGTTTGACTCAGAACCACAGCAGCTGGAGGTGGAGCAGATGTTCTGGTTCCAGTAGAACCGGGTCTACTGGTCTGAAGGAGGGAAAAAGTCCTTAGATGCGTTTCCATCATTCCTGGATCAAATGGCTGAATTCCCTCATCAGCTCTGCAGAGGTGATCCAGCAACCCATTCATTTTATTCAAGTTGCTGGTTGAAGTTGCTGGATGGTAGATCTCGAGGACTGGACCTGGACCTCCTGGTCTAACAGAGACAAGGAGCAAATCCAGGCCCAGATTTGAGAACTAAATATCTGCAGGCTGAACCACAGAGGGATGTTCTCCAGATCCTGTTGGGAACATTTCAATCCTCTTCTGGCTCAACGCAAACATTCAAGGTTCCCCATGTGAGCCGATCCAGTCCTCTTCTAGGAGAGGTTCTGTCTGTCAGTTCAGGAGGAGATCTGGAGCTGCAGGTGAGAAATGAGTTCTGAGGTCCCACCTGAACCAGGGAGAGCCTGAAGGTGGGACCTCAGAACCTGCAGAATGTTCCTGAAGAGATGCAACTTTTATGTTGCCTGAAAATGACCCGGGAGCACTCAGTGGAGGTCCAGTCCCACAACGGTCAGCTCACACCAGTTCCGGTTCTGGTTCTGGTTCCGGTTCCAGGATTATTGTGGATTCTTTGAGTCGTGTTTAAAAGCATCTATTCCAACGTTTGGGAGCCAGAGGGTGATGATCGTTTTAAAGATATTAAAACGATCGGGTGTCAAACGGGTGTCAAACTCCAGTCCTCAAGGGCCGCTGTCCTGCAACTTTTAGATGTGCCTCTGCTGCACCACACCTGAAAAGAATAATTAGGTCATTAGCAAGGCTCAGGAGAACCGATCTACACAGGGAGGAGGTAATTAAGCCTTTTCATTCCACTGTTTTTTACCTGTGGCACATCTAAACACTGCAGGACAGCAGAGGACTGGAGTTTGACACCCACATTGTGAATGACAACCTGTGAATGACAGGTTAATAAATGTCAACCGAGGTCATCAGAGGTCATCAGAGGTCAACCTGCCCCTCCATATTTACTAAATGAAGCAGGTGTCATTCCTCTGCACTGCGTTTGTTCAGCTGACGTTTGGAGCTCAGTTGATTGAACCGTTTGGTTCCTGCTGCTTTCACTCCAGGTTCTGGTCCAACTGGTTCTGATCATCTTGGTTCTGATCATCCTGGTTCTGATCATCCTGGTTCTGATCATCTTGGTTCTGATCATCCTGGTTCTGATCATCCTGGTTCTGATCAGCCTGGTTCTGATCAGCTTCATGTTGAGGTGATGTTTCTAGATAAATATTTCTAGTTTCTGTAAAGAGAAATGCCAGAACCAGATGAGACCCTCCAGGTAAAAGTTCTCACGTTCTTCAGGGATCCAGAGCAGCTTCTGGAAGTTCTGGTTCTGGAAAACCCAAACATTTCAGTGTTTTTCTGTCTAGTTTTCACAGCAGCTTTTCTCTGTCGAGTCATTGGTGTTGGGTAAGATGGGAAAACACAGCAGGCTGAGTAAACTCACCTTTGGGACACTCAAACCGTCCCAGAGGAAAAGTCCGTCCTCTGTCCTCGTGTCTGAGCCGATCAATAAGTGATAAAGAGGCTCGGAGCCTCTGGCCGTCAGTCTGGCTGCTCAGGATGAAGCCGTTGGTTCTGCTGGTTTGGGTTTGGACTCTGTGCTGGAGGACGGACGCTCAGTCGTAAGTGAAGCTCCTTCTTCTTCGTGATTGGTTGTTGTATTTTGGAGATAAAACAGATGATCAGAGCTGGTGGCTGGATTATGGAGACAGTTGTTATGGTACAAAATTAAATGAAGAACATTTAATTTAATGTTCTTCACTTAATGAAGAACATTAAATGAATTTAAATTTAAGAACATTTAAATGTTCTTAAACTCTGTCAGGATTTCTGGCTTTAATCTGACAGAAATCTTGTAAAACTGAATTTGTTGCAAAGAAAAATGTGAAAACCAAAGTCTGTCCTTTAACTGGACCAAGTCTTCCTGGTAGGAGTCCTCCAGCTGTTCTGGGCTGCTGAAGGAGTCCTGCCAGAAAAACCCCACATCATGACACTCACACCGCCGTGTTACACGTCCATCGGTCCGATTGGGACGGCGGCCAAGCGAACAGAAAATGGTTCTGCAAGGCGACGCTGTGGTCCGGGCCGATCCTCGTCTCCTGTAGAACCGAACCAGAACGGGTTGGAAACCCTGCAGCTCCTCTAGTGCTGCTGTCAGCCTCTTGCTCCCTCCCCCACGTGTTTCTGACTGCCTGTCTGAACCTTTCAGCTCATTTTGATCCAGCAACAGACTGGACTAAAGGAGGAAACTCAGCAAATGTGAAGTTATTTTCCTGAAGGTTGGTTTTCCTCTGCTGGATGACGACCTTCTTCTGGAAAGTTTATTTTTGTTCAGCACAGAAACAATCAGGAGGAGAAATCATCTGACGGATGGACCAGAACCGAGCCTGAGCAGCGAAGCAGAGCGGATGTTTGATCATGTCTACAGCTGAACCAGCCTGGCAGGCTGTCATCTGGGTGGAGGTCCCTCCACTCTGCCTTCTACCTGACCAGCAGCAGGGGGCGCACACACAGCCAGCGGGTTCACCTGCTGAACAAATATTTACCACAGGAACCAGTAAAACGATCAGTGGCAACAAACATCAGAGTTCAGACGAACTCAAAACCCAAAACTCTTGAAACACAAACACGTTAAAGTTTCCAGAACTTTTCCTTCTGTCCAGATTTATTCTGATGCTTTTTTCAGCATTTATTCAACATTTATTTCTTTTACTGAATCCTGCAGCTTTCTGGTCTAAATGGCCTCTGATTAGGAACTTTAAGTTTCATCGTCAGGATTTCTGTGATTTATCATAAACAGATTCATAACGGAGTCCAGCTGGTGAGCGGACTCTTCTTCTTCTGTGGTATTTCACCACCAGCAGTGATGGCGTCTCTCTCTGACAGCTTCCTGATCACAGCGCCCCTGTCGGTGTGCCTGGATGCAGTGGAGACGGTGTTTGTTCAGCTGTTCGGTTCCTCCACGGAGGAAACCGTCTACGTCTTCCTGAAGACGTCCATGGCTCTGGATCACAGGGAACTGTCCAAGGACTCCCTGCGGCTCAACAGCCAGAACAACTACCAGGGCGTCGCTAAAGTCCGGGTGAGAAATCCTCCTGAAGCTCTCTGCATTACTCACCTGACTGATTATTATTACGATTTCTGTAAAAAAAAAAAAAATTATATATATATATATATATATATATAAATAAATAAAATATGTGGCGCTCAAAATGTCAGGAGAAGCCCAGCGGCTTCCACTATGACCCTGAACTTAATAAACATTTGTTTTGTATATTTCCAATGTAATGGACACAGAAATGGAAACGAAAGAGAGAAAGGTTTAAAGGGACAGGCGATCCTAGAAGTCTGCCTCCACACCTGCAGATCAAGAGCAAAAAAAAATTAAAAATACAGAAAACAGAGAAACCATAGCAACAGATAACATCACTGGAAGCAGTTAAAACCAGATGTACTTTGTGGCAACCGCAGCCCAACATGGAGTGTATCTGAAAACACCTGGGTGTTGATTCCTGTGTTTCTGTGTCTTTTTAGTTGCTGCCACTTCCAGAGAATAAGAATTTGAATCATGTGATTCTTCACGTCCAATCAAACGGGATCAACCGTCACCTGTCCATCCCGGTTTCCCGATCCAACGGCTTCCTGTTCATCCAAACAGACAAACCGCTCTACACGCCTCATCAGAAAGGTCGGGCCTTCTTGGTTCTTCACTCAGGTTGAACACAGACTGTTCAGGTTTGCTGAATAAAACTGTTTGTGATGTGTTCAGTCAAAGTGAGGGCGTTCTCCATGAACCAGGAGCTGAGACCAGCCAATCGCAGCGTCTTCTTAACCTTCAAGGTGAGCCTGATGAGCCCAGGACCATAAATGAGTTGACGATTGGTTGCCATGTCAATGAACGTCTTTGTTCCCGACAGGATCCAGATCACATCACGGTAGACGTTGTGGAGATTGTTGATGTGAACAATGGAATCCCGTCGATGCAAAACCCCTTCAGGATTCCCATCAAACCAAAGTAAGGAAGACCTCTGCCGAGGCGGGAAGACCTTCGGGTTATTCCCAGATGGTTTTCCTGAGTTCTCTGTACTTGCAGGTTGGGAATTTGGACAATAGAAGCTTCCTACACAGATGATTTCACAACAAAAGCCAAGACGGATTTTGAAGTTAAAGAATACGGTACGTCTCGGAGTTTGATATGAGCCCTGCTGGTGGAGGTGATGATCTGTGATGTTCTCCTCCTCTGTCAGTTCTTCCTAGTTTCTCCATCCAAATGAATCCAAGGACAAACTTCATCAGCCACAGTCAGTTCAGTCAGTTCCACTTCAAGATTTCAGCCAGGTGAGGCCTGATCTCCTCCAGCTGCTCAGCCGTTCGACCTGAGCGGCCATGTTTACCCTGCGGTGCTCTGACCTTTGGCAGGTATCTCCACGGCGCACCGGTGGCTGAAGGAGAGGTGTTCCTGCGTTATGGATACGTCAGAGAGAAGAATGCTCCTGTCATCATTCCCACATCAGTCACCAGAGAAAGAGTAAGGCCCTGACACGCAGCAGCCTCAAAGACTTCTCTGACGGTAGCTGATGAAACTCCTAAGAGACATCTCCCAACATGGGGTTCGTTTGTCTCCTTCTCTCAGCTCTCTCCGACAGGTGAACTGGATGTGACTGTTAACATGCAGAAGGTTCTGCACAAACACGATGGACCGAGAGACCTGGACAGCCTGGTGGGAAGCTACCTGTATGTAGCGGTGCTGCTGCAGGAGGACACAGGTACGCTGACATCATACCACCCTGAAACCATTGAGGCGTTCCCCTTCTCACCATTTGGACTGGATGTCGCCCTCCAGGTGGGATCACTCAGGAGGCGGAGTTTGCTACAGTGAAGTTTGTCAGGTCACCGTACCGTCTGAGCCTCATCTCGACGCCTCCATTCATCAAACCGGGACTTCCTTACAAAATCCAGGTATGCATCATGGAGTCCCACCTGAAAAGTGTTTAGCACTAGTTGGCCTGGGCTCCTTTGGCACAAATTCCAGATGTGTCCAGAAAATGGACCTCCATTGAGGCGTTCCAGCTGTTCCAGAACCAGAGGCAACATCTGGTTGGACCTTCTGACTCCCCTGTGGCCCACACCTTGTTCAGCTCCACAGGTCCTTTGTCTCTGCAGGTGTTGGTGAAGGATCACCTGGACGAGCCGGTGAGCCTGGTGCAGGTGCGTCTGGTGGAGCGTCAGCTGGTCATGAACACGGGAGAAAGGGAGGTCATGTCCTGTGGGGAGAGCAGAAGCAGTGGATCTGATGGCCTCTTGTATTTTATCTGCAACCCCCAGAAAAATGCAGTCAGGGCGCAACTGAAGGTGAGGAAGATCTCCCACTGCCGGGCTGTGAAAAGTATTTACCCCCTTGCAGGTTTATTGAGCTGAGCTTTAGAAGGTGCTTTTCATATAGATTCAGGTTCTGTTTGCCCGTTAGCTTGATGACCTGAAACGTTAGGTGGGACAAAAACAGGAGATTTGTCTTTCGGTACTCTTGGTGTAACTGGTCTGGTTGTTGTCGACCCAGTTTGAGACGGCGGACCCCACCCTGCCAGCTCAGAGTCAGGCCAGTCTGGCGCTGGAGGCCGTGGCCTATCACTCCCCGAACCAGCGGTACCTTTACATCGACACGCCCATGTTCGGCCACACCCTCCAGGTCAGCCAGTACGCCAACATCCAGGTGTACACCGCCGCTCCCTCCTACCTGAACATCAGGACTCTCAACTACTTGGTGAGGAGGCGGTCGCACACGTTGCTTCCCCTGTTGCCATAGCTACTGATGGCTTCGCCGCTGCTCCCCTGTAGGTGCTGTCTAAAGGGAAGGTGGTGTTTTTTAAAAGTCAGAACTTTGCCTCCAGCGTTGATGGCAAACAGAACCTGAACTTCCTGGTGACAACCTCCATGGTGCCGTCCATCAGGCTGCTGGTCTACTACATCCTGGACGGAGAAGGAACCACAGAGCTGGTGGCGGACTCTGTCTGGATGGACGTCAAAGACAAGTGTGTCAACGGCCTCCAGGTGCTGCAGTCTGGCTGCCTCTCTGGTTCATCAGCAGGAACTCATCTGAAATGTGTCGGCTAACATGTTGTTGTCTGTCAGACCAACATCTTATTCCAGGAAAGACTCTACAAACCAAAGGAGAACATCAAGCTGGACATCAGGACCAATCAGGGCAGCATGGTGGCTCTGTCGGCGGTAGACTCTGCTGTCTTAAGCCTACGACCCAATTACAGGGACCCTGTTTCCATGGTAACAGTCAGTTTGACCTGAGCTTGTTTGTTGTGTTGAGTTGAGCGGTGCGGTCGGGCGGCGTTCTGACAGGATGTACGGTGGCCCGCAGGTCCTTCGTCACTTCGAGCACAGCGACCTGGGCTGTGGAGGAGGCGGCGGCAAAGACAACGCCGACGTCTTCCGATTGGCTGGCCTCACCTTTATGACCAATGCCAACGCCGCCCCGTCGTCCAGCAGTACGTCCATCACTCAGAGTAAGGAATCAGAAACTATCACCATCTGCTTAGTGATGGCGGCTTGTTCCACAGGTGATCCGTGTGCCGCCGCCGTTCGTCCAAAGAGAGAATTGACCAACGCACAAAAGGAGGCTAAAGGTACGATCCACCATCACTACGTCCGTCTGACGTTTCCGTGCAGAGTTTAGTCCTCTGTCACATCTATGTGTCTAAAAACTAACTAAAGATAAACAAATGATTTGATTGGTTGGTCTGTATGTTTGGCTGATTTAGCTATAACCTGAAACCATCTCAAAGATTTAGGAAAGCTTGACACATTCAACTGTTTGTGTGGTTGTTGTAACAAGCAAAGACCAAATAATAAAAATCAAATCTTCCTGCAAACAGCCGTGAAGATTTCAAACATCCAAAGTGACTAAAAACGTAAAACAACAGAAACAGAAGCAATGATGTAAAACAGTTGCTGCTGTTGGTTCTGGTTCTGTCTGGGTCCGTCTCTCTGCAGCCAGAACTTTCGGCTCCAAGAAGAGCTGCTGCTTAGCGGGGATGAAGTACATCCCGAAGAGCGTGAGCTGCCAGCAGTACGCAGACCAGGCCTTCCAGAAGCTCAGAATCAAGAACGAGGCCTGCAAGGCGGCCTTCAGCCAGTGCTGCGAGTTCTACCAGCGGCACCTGGACCAGGGCGACAGGCTGGTTCTGGGACGCTACGGTGAGTCCGGCCGGTTCTGGTCCGTTCCTTCTGTCTGGACCCGACTGACGCCTGACTTGGCGTTTCTCTCCAGAACTGGGCGCAGACTTCGACCAGGCGCCGTCGTTGGTGAGAAGCTACTTTCCAGAGAGCTGGCTGTGGGAGGTGCAGCGTGCAAGGTAGCACAAATCAAACGCACCTCAGGTCGACGCTCCTTTGGCGTTTGGGAGGAACTCCACTCTCTTCAGTTCGGTTAATATGAATGAATCACGGTGCAAAGAATATTCTATTCTGTTAATTATTGCAGTCATATTAGTTTATTTTCATTTAGTTATTTCAATAATTATACAGGAGAGCCTCCATACTGAAAGGAGTTAGCTGAGGAGTTTAATTTCGTCTCCTGAACGGATTGGACACATTCAAGGGTCTAAAGTCGTTTTCATCCAGGACAATCCTTATTAGCCAAGGAGGAGTTTAGGTCTCCTGATGGATCTGATTGGATCCCAGCAGAAGAATCGGGAAGATGTGATTATTTGTTCTCACTTAGAAATGACTGGTGGATCATTCCCATGACTCCAGAGTCTCTCTGCCTGGGTGGAGCAACAACAAGGTAAAGGTGGTGGAATAGCAGAGCTTGTCAGCATCAGACTGAAGGAGGTGAGCCTGTTTACCTCCTTCAGCTTCCTGAGCAGCAGAGTCCCAGTGTTGGCTGGTTCAGTCACCACGTCTCTGTCTTTCAGAGACGTTTCAGCTGTTAGTGTTTCTGAAATGCATGCAGCTCCTCTGAAGGACGTCCTCTTGGCAAGGCAGCAGGTCAGCGGTGAGCCAGGAGTTTATCAGGGAAGCATCTCGCACATCTGTGGCCACCGGACAGACCACAGTTTGTGAGAGTGAAGGACCGAGTGTCTGACCCGGCTGTTGGCTTCACAGGCCTCTGTATCCTCACCGTTCCTTTTCTCTCGTCAAGTCCGACTTCGGTCATCTGCAGAAACTCAGATGACTCTGCAGTTGTTGGGAGAAGCAGAGATGGACAAGAGGCTGAGCAGAGAGATCTGGTTTTAACCACAGACATGAATAGTAGACGCCTCATGGAGCGGGTCAGAGGTCATGGAGCGGGTCATGGGTCATGGAGCGGGTCATGGGTCATGGAGCGGGTCATGGGTCATGGAGCGGGTCAGAGGTCATGGAGCGGGTCGGCCCGTTGCTGTGATACGTCACAGCGTCCGCCATATTGAATGTGGAATATGTGCCAGTAAGCTAATACAGGTAAAAGCACCGAACTTCACAAAGTGCCGTTCTACAAAGTATTTTAAATTAATTCCTGTCATTGACACATTTTCTCACACATTAATATATTTGGTAATCAGAGAAATGACTAAAGAGAGTTTCTAACTTTTGATGTGATTATTTAATTGTTTTGGGGCATTTCTGAATAAAGAGCACAATGTTTTATTTGATAGAAATGATTCTGATCAGTTTTATATTAACACTGATGAACAGACACACTTTTACAGTGTTTAAATAACATTTACATAATTCCATAATTTCATGTACATTTAACATTTCAAGACAAGAAACAAATAATTTTCTTGTATTTATTTTTCTATATAATATTGATAAATGACTGATTTATGAAAGTCATTGTCACTTGACAATACATAGGAAATATTTTTCGGTTGTTTAGAAACGAATTTCTGGCTGCAAAGTAATTCTGATCTTTCATCCTTACCTGTGGAAGGTGAAGCCAAGGAATCCAGTTTGTTTCGTAAAACGGTTGAAACACACAGAACAGGACTGAAGGAACTCCGATCCCTGCTGCCACATACAAGATGGCGGCAATGTAACGCAGCGCTCAGTGAGGCGTCTAGTATCCATGTCTTTGTGGTGGACTGCCTGAGAAACCCCTCAGTGTTGCCCTACAGCCTGAACTGGACGGTTGTCTCTGCTTCTTCAGGAATCTTCAGGCTTTGCAGCCAGATGTTGCCCGGCTGCTGTGGAGACTCTGCAGCTTCTGTTTAAAGTGCTGACCATCAGCTGCAGCAGCTAACCCTGCTTTGGCGTTTGTCTCTTCAGGTCAGGTCAGCTGTCCATCAGCAGGGCTCTGCCGGACTCTCTGACCACCTGGGTGGTTAAAGCCGTCGGCATGTCTCCAGAGGGCGGTGGGTCTCCTCTCCATGTGTCGATCTGTTCAGACCGTCGCGGTGCCCTCAGTGGCCTGCAGAATCAACCTAACCGCCGAGTCTGTCTGGTTCTCAGGGATGTGTGTGTCAGACACTGTGAAGGTGTTGGTCAACCAGCCACTCAGCGTGGACGTCCCGCTGCCCTACCAGGTGGTCCGAGGGGAGCAGCTGGAGCTGCAGGGCTCCGTCTACAACCAGCAGGACGACATCATCACCGTCAGTTCAACCACGCAACCCATAATAAACACTCAGATCTTTACTGCTGGCTGAGTTTACAGCTGATTCTTCCAATGAGCAGCAGGAGCTCACTTGCTGTGTTCCTCTCTACAGGAAGGGGAGGGGCTAACACACCTGCAGCGCTCTAATTTATGCTTTCTCTCCCCTCAGTACTGCGTGACGCTGACGGCCGGCCCGGCGCTCTGCCTGCTGAAGTCCCGGCCGACGCCCAGGCAGGAGGGGCATCACACCACGGCCTGCACCTGGAGCCGCCTGGCTGCGGGGGGGGTGGGCAAAGTGACCTTCACCCTGCTGGGCCTGGAGCCTGGAGAGCACACCCTGACCTTCACCCTGACCATCCAGTCAGGGGTCAAAGACGTTGTGAAGAAGACGCTGCGTGTGGTGGTATGTGGACGTTAACAGACTCTACTTGGAGCATACAAAGTCTGAACCTGTCCGTGGTTCTGTTCTGCACACCGTTCGTCCGTACCATGTGAGCAGCTTGGCTAAACATTAGTTCTGCTTTGGTTGTTTGCAGCCTGAAGGAGTGAGACAGGAAGTGAACTCTGGGGGAAGACTGGATCCGCAGGGACTCTACGGTTTGTGGACTCCATCTTGGTTCACCTCGAATCCTCACCATCATCATCATCGTCTCACCTGCGCTGGTCTGGATTCCTGTTGCAGGTTCGGAGAAGCGGACTGTGGTGCTGAAGAACATCCTGTCAGAAAACATGGTTCCCAACTCGGCTGTGGAGAGACAGCTGACCATAAACGGTGAGACGAGGCGCGGAGCCGCCGAGCTTCTTCAGGTCTGCAGAAATGATCAGGATGGTTGTTCCTAACGGCAGGCGAGCTTCCCGGCGAAGTCGTGTCGGTCATACTGGACCCCGAGGGCCTCAAGCGGCTCCTCAGCCTTCCTCCTGGGTCAGCAGTAGCAGAGGTCGATAGGCTCCTCCCACTCATCCAGGTGTACCAGTACCTGGAGACCAACAGCATCTGGGACGTCCTGGGAGAAAACGTAGAGAAGAACTCCGGCGAGCTGAGGCAGAAGATCAGAGACGGTGGGGCGGCGGCGGCGGCGGCGGCGGTTCATTCTGGAGATGATGATGATGATGATGATGATGATGATGTGTCTGCAGGTCAGGTCGGCCTCACGTCCTTCAGGAACGGAGACAGCAGCTACAGCATGTGGATGAACTCTGAACCCAGCACCCTGTGAGTGGACCAGAACCTCCCACCGCTCCACAGAACCAAACCGACCCGATTACTTTACGACCTCATTATCCAGGTTTTTCATTCAAAACGATTCTTCAGTCTGTCGGTTCCAAAGCCCCTCCTGATCTGCTCCAGTCTGATCCGTTAAATCGAGACATTAAAGTGTCTTTTTTCACATTTAAGTTTTAAATGTTAATCCATTCTTTGTGAATCACTTCCTTCCTGCATCCTCCATTTTGTTTCAACAAAGCGTCAGTAAAAGAGCGCCACCTTTCTGCAGGCAGGACATTTCCATTCAGGGGTTTTTAGCATCTGACAGCCTGTGGAGTTATTTAAAGAATCACAAACAGAAGTAATCATGGCGCCTGCAGATACAGAGAAAAAATGGTGGAAGAAAAATATCAACAAAATACTGTAACAAACTTCTGACCAATCACAACCCGCCTCACACAGCTTAGCTTTGCTTTAGCTTAGCTCTGATGTAGCTTAGCTCTGCTGCAGCTTTAGCTTAGCTCTGATGTAGATTAGCTCTGATGTAGCTTAGCTCTGATGTAGCTTTAGCTGTAGCTTAGCTCTGATGTAGCTTTAGCTGTAGCTTAGCTCTGATGTAGCTTAGCTCTGATGTAGCTTAGCTCTGATGTAGCTTAGCTCCTCTGTAGCATTCCTCACGTTTTCCGGCTCCAGTTTGTGAACCTTGAGCGCGGTGAAGCTCAAGTCCAGCTCATTCCAGTACCGTCTCCATGGCGACGTCAAAACGTCCTGTGATGGTGGATTGATTCTATTTTTTAAAATCAATTTTGGGACATTTTAAATAGATTCTGAATCATAGTAAATGAGAATTGTGATTCTTATGTGAATCGATTTTTAGGCACAGTCCTTTGAATCTCTAGATGTTGATTTTAATGTTTTATTTATTGTTTTTATCATACACTGAATTAGCCTGTGGTGTTGTTTTTAAAGTGCTGTCTGAATAAAGTTGTATCTGTGAGCTGATGACCTTCTGTCCTGCAGGGTCACCGCTGAGGTGGTCAGGACTCTGTCTCTGGCCGACCCGTTTGTCTCCGTGGACCATCAGTCGCTGTCGGACTCTGTCAGCTGGTTGATCCGCAAAACTCAGCAGCCTGACGGCTCCTTCATGGAGCGGGCCTCCTCCAAGAACAGCCGGCTCATGGTGAGTGGGGTCGGCCTCCTTTGGCCTCCTTTGGCCTCCTCTGTCCTCCTCTGTCCTCCTCTGGCCTCCTCTGCCCTCCTCTGGCCTCCTCTGGCCTCTTTTGTCCTCTTCTGGCCTCCTCTGGCCTCTTTTGTCCTCTTCTGGCCTCCTCTGGCCTCTTTTGGCCTCTTCTGGCCTCCTTTGGCCTCCTCTGGCCTCTTTTGTCCTCCTCTGGCCTCTAATGTCCTCCTCTGGCCTCTTATGTCCTCCTCTGGCCTCTTATGTCCTCCTCTGGCCTCTGTTGTCCTCCTCTGGCCTCTTCTGGCCTCCTCTGGCCTCTTTTGTCCACCTCTGGCCTCTTTTGTCCACCTCTGGCCTCCTCTGGCGGTCAGCTCCTCTCTGACGGTCAGTCTGTGTTCCAGGTTTTTGGGTCTGATGAGGAGCAGTCGGTCTTCGTCACTTCCTTGGTGCTGGTGGCTTTACACCGAGCGACGAGCATCAGAGACCCCATCCTGCAGCTCCAGGTGAGAACTCACTGCTGGGTCGTCCTAAAGAGTTGAACATCAGGGTCAGAGGTCAAAGGTCAGAGTGGGAAGGTCCCTGGAAGAAGATGGATTTGTTTTGTCAGTAGACTTATGTCTGAGCAGTTTGGGCCCGCAGCATCACGGAGCCTCCACCAGCTGCTCATCAGTTGAGTTTACTTGTCCAGTTAAAGTCTCAGTTACATGTTTGTGTTTGTGATGGTAGAACAGAGGAGGATTTCCCAAGCACTAGTGATGGTCGGCACATGCGTTCAGACCAAAACGTGTCGTTTCAGCAAGTCGCCTGACCGAAATGACATTAACGCACCAAACTGTGTTTATAGGGAAGCCAATCTGTCGATGTGTCAAACGAATTCTTAACCTTTTACAGCCTCAAATAAAAGGTTTCCTCAGTGTGGGAACATTTTGATTTTATATTGGAAAATAAATTAGTTTTCATTTTGTTGTTTCATCCAGTTCTTGTCAGTTTCTACTTATCTGAATCCAAA
>NW_015114101.1:188507-192571 GCF_001443285.1 Poecilia latipinna
GATGCGTCTGCGCATGCGTCCAGCCCACAGACCAAAACGTGTCGGTGCGCGTGTTGTTTTCAGCAAGTCACGTGACCGATACAGGAACTGTTTTGAAATGACATTAATGCGCCAAACTGTTTAGAAGGAAGCGAATCTGTCAAAAACATTTGCCAAGCGAATTCCTAACCTTTTACAGCATCACCTATGGAGCAGCCTCAAATAAAAGGTTTCCTCAGTGTGGGACCATTTTGATCTTATATTGGAAAATAAATTTGTTTTCATTTTCTTGTTTCATCCGGTTCTTGTCAGTTTCTACTTGATCTATCTGAATCCAAATTCAGCTGAAATTGACTCTTAATTTACTTTCATATTATGTTCTGCAGGTTAAGTGTCGCATATGTTTGACTAAACTGTCTTATTTAAATAAATCCACCTTTTAATGCTGAGGCATCATGAGGCATGAGAATGAAGTCCCAGATAAACTCAGATATGCAGCCATTCTACAAATTACTCAGGTGCTTTTTATAAATTATGTCATATAAATGTTTTATTTAATTCAATTACAGCAGGAGAAGTTGTGTCCAAACAGCGTAACAGACTAAATGTTGGAAAAACTTCTTTTTTTCATTGAAATTTTTTGAAAAATAAATAAATAAAAACAGTCTACAAGCATCCTCATTCCAAACATGTTCAGGTTTTCACTTCATGGTTCATGTTCACATTATTTATTGATTGTATCTAAGAATATCAGATATTAAATTTAACTGAAGATATGACATAATATACAAAGACTTAAATCTTATTGTATAGTCTAGACCAGGGGTGGCAGCTCCAGGCTGGAGGGCCTCCTGCAACTAGTAGATGTGTCTCTGCTTCAACACACCTGAGTCAAATACTGAGTTCGTTAGCAGGACTGGAGAACCTGGAGGAGATTCAGCTGCTGGATCCAGGTGTGTTGGACCAGGGAGACATTAAGAGCTGCAGAACATCGACCCTCCAGGACCAGGACTGCCCACCCCTGGTCTAGATCATCAAATCACCTGTAGGGATTTTTAATGTCCAGCAGGTGTCAGTATTCCACCCAGCCAAACACCCAGCATGCAGTCTGCCTTTAATGGTTGCCATGGAAACTGGTGGTGGAAACTAAACTAAAGTGTCAGTTTTCCAGTTGGTTGAAAGTTTAATTTGCTGCAGGATGAAGACGGCAGACGTCTCGCTGTCTTCGTCTTTCCCATATTGAACTTTGGTAGAAAAATTCTCCCGAGTGTCGCGTTATTTTCTTCCCTGGAAACAAGAAGTCTTGGTTTACGTGGTTTGTTCTTACCATGAACTGAAAAGAACTGAGTCGGTTTTCGCTGAATTGCTCATGAATAGATTCATTTTCATGAGAAGCTGCAGTAAAAGATTTTTTTTTTAACTGGGTTCTGATCCATGTTGATTCGTCTCCTTGTTGTTCCTCCTCTCAGTTCCATGACAGCAGCAAGCGTTCAGCAGCAAACTACCTTTCCCAGCATGCCCTGAATGTGAAGAGCATGTATGTGCGTGCGGTGGCGACCTACGCTCTGACGCTGCAGGACCCCAGCAGCGCGGAGGCGACGCAGCTGCTGACCGTCCTGGAGCAGCAGGCGCGGCAGAAAGGTGATTGTTTCACATTCATTCAAAACCAAGATTCCCTCTTCATGTTTGAGGGATCTTTGGGTTTGTTGATTCCTTCAGTATTTATTTGTTCTTTTTTTTTCTTCTGATGTTCATCCATTTTCTTACACATTGTCCCTCAGTGGGTCAGGAGGAACTGCTGCCTCTCCAGCTAATGTTCTGGGTGAGAGGCGGGGTCACCTGGACAGGTCACCTGTCTGTCGCAGAGCAACACAGAGACAGACAGGACAACCAACCATGCACACACACACAGGGAGGATTTGGAGAAACCAAATAACCAGTCATGTTTTCTTTCACTGTGGGAGGAAGCTGGAGAACCCAGAGAGTACCCACCATGCACAGGAGAACATGCAAACACACAGAAAGACCCCGGGCTGGGAATTGAACCCAGAACCTTCTTGCTGCAAGGCAACAGCTCTACCAACTGTGCAGCCCTTCTTCTTATGCATTTGTTTTTGTATGTGTTTGTGTTGCCATGGCAGCATGTGTCTGAATCCCCAGACATACCAGAGGTGTCATGATGCTGCTTTCTATGTCCAGGGAACCCGGTTTTGCAGCGGTACTGGCAGGAGCCCAGTGTGACGGCTGATTGGCTGAAGCCTGATAAATCCAGCGGTCAGACGGTGGAGATGACGGCGTACGTCCTGCTGACCGTCCTGCTCAAGGTGCAAACAGCTTCCCCTTCATAAGGCTGATAAAAACATTTAATTTACACTTTTATAATATCACACAATCATTTTCCCTTCTGCCTGTAGAGGGCGGTGTGTCTGCAGCTCCTCTCTCTGCCTGTAGAGGGCGGTGTGTCTGCAGCTCCTCTCTCTGCCTGTAGAGGGCGGTACTGCCTCAGTAATTTGGTTTGTCTCTTCAAGGGGAGGATCCATTACGCCAACCCCGTGGTTTCCTGGCTGACTCAGGATCAGCACTACGGAGAAGGATTCTACTCCATCAAGGTAAACGTGTTCCACTCCTCCAGCGGTGGGCGACACTGAGTTCCAAGCCCAGCTCAGCTTGTTTTCTTCTTCTGTGGTGGTGTGTGACATCAGGACATGGTTCTGACCCTGGAGGCCCTGACGGAGTACAGCAAGGTTGTTCCTAAAGCCGTGCTCAACCAGGACATCAGAATCCGCAACAGCAGGCAGGAAGAGCTGAGCCAAGTCCAGCTGAGCCGCAGCCGCCCGGTGGCCCCGCCCCTTCAGGTGAGGCCCAGCCCACCTGGAGGGGCGGGGCCACAGCCCCAACAGAACTACTCACTTCTCCTCTGTTTCTATCAAAGATAACAAAGAATGATGACATCATCGTGAGCACAGGCTATGGGAGGGGCGTGTCCAGTGTGAAGGTGGGCGGGGCTTGTTGTGGTCACCTGACAGGTGAGATGTGCTCCCAGTAACGGTCTGTCTGTGTCTCCAGATGAAGACGGTTTACTATCAGACCACAGCGTCCACCCAGACCTCCTGTAACTTTGACCTGACCATCGAGCTGGTCGGACCTGGCGTCTCCAGCAGTACGTCCTCCTCATGGCCCTCGCCCCCCCTGCTGGATTTAAGAAAACTCTGTTTGATCTTTCCACCTCATGCTCTTGCTCTGCCCCTCAGATCCAACCATGCAGGCTCCTCACCTGGTCGCCTGCGTGAAGTAAGAAGGTAAAACTTGACCCGCTTCCCCGGATCCTCAGTGGTGGACGCTGTGACCTTTGTGTTCCAGGTACCGACCTCCACCCAACGAGGTTTACACCGAGTCGCTTCTGACCGTCATGAAGATCCAGCTGCCCACAGGCATGGAGCCGTACCTGGAGGACCTGAGACAGGTAAACGGCCTACAAACCGCTTTGACGTCTTTCAGTCCGGTTACCATGGAGACCGCCATCATCAAACTGTTCAATGACATCCACATAAATGCAAATCATGGAAGAAGGGCTGGTTCTGGTTCTGTTGGACTTCTGTGTTGACCGTGACAGTTACTGAAACAACTGGAAAGCTGCCCTTCTGCTGCTAGCGCTTTGGGTGTGTTTACCAAGAATGCCCTGCTCTGTAGTCCACTTCCTGCTTTTGGACCGGTCTCTGGTCTGCTTGAAATTCACATTCAAACCGAACCAGAGTTCGCTTCCTCAGAAGTGATACTGAGGTTTGGAGGACCAGAGGTCAGAGGTCAGAGGTCGGTTAGCATTCACACCTCACCAACGGGATTGGAGTTTCTAATTTCTAGAACTTTTGATAAAGTCTTTAATGGAATTGGACTAAACAGGGCTGGTGTGAATGCTCCCATAAAGAAGAAGGATTTCTTTGTTTCAATAGGAAACTTCTTATCAAAGAGGTCAGAGGTCACCTGTGGGGTTCCCCAAGGTTCAGTCCTAGTCCTAATACTCAATATTTATATGCTCCCACTGGCTCAGGTTATAACAGGAAATAAGATCAGCTACCATAACTATG
>NW_015114101.1:196314-208708 GCF_001443285.1 Poecilia latipinna
AGGTGAAGCCAGAAAGTGTCAGCTGCTCGTATCTGTGAATCAGGCCATGTTTACCTTAAATCTGTCATTTTTTATCTAATCTTTTGGTTTTTGAGTTTCTGAACTTTTCTCTCTGCTGGTCTTCAGTTCACAGACGGAGAGTACCCGTCTATCTCCCACTATCAGCTCCAGGGAGACGCAGTCATCATCCAGATGGACTCTGTGAGTACCTCACCCTGAGCTCTGGACTTTGACTAGGCCATCGCAGCACCTCGCTTCTTCCAGTTCAGGGTTGTGACCTTTAACCTTCTGACTGAGGCCTGTAGTGTGAGAGATGGAGCTCCTCATCTCTCTGAGCTTCATGCTCTGACCTCTGACCCAGAGCTGAACATTGAAACAGTTTCCTCTCTGGAATCATCCAATTTGACCTTTTCCTGTCATCTTAATTTTTTTATTTTATCCATCCATCCATTTTCTAACACCCTGGTCCCTCAGTGGGTCAGGAGCTGCTGCTGCCTCCAGCTGTCGCTCCAGGCGAGAGGCGGGGTCGCCTGGCCGGGTCGCCTGGCCGGGTCGCCTGGCCGGGTCGCCTGGCCGGGTCACCAGTCTGTCGCAGGGCTTATTTTATTTTAATTTTGTAATTATTTTAAGTTCTTATTATTAGTTTTTATCATCTTGGTGTGAGAGACACTGAATTTATTAGTTTATTTTACTGTTCATGTGTATCTCAGGTATCCCACCCAATTTGTTTTATTATAATAAGTTAATTCCTTCAGAATTTATTTTGTCTGTCTTGTGCCTTGATCCTCTGTACTAATATTTCCTGCATGTCACTGAATGTGCCTGTTTTGCTCCTCCAACGTGCCGTTTGAGAGCCAATCTTCTGTTTTTCGTTCTGCTGAGGAGCCGATAGGCACCAGGTGTGACAGACTGAGTTTTCTTGTGTTCAGGTAAATAAAACCCATTTTTATTCACAAAGACAACTCCGGACGTCCCAGCAACAACATTGGGAATAATCTTACTTTCTCCGGAATGACAGATTTCAGGTAGCTTAGAGATGACCTTTGACCCTTCCCAGCAGCAGTTGCTTCTTTCAGGTCATCGCTGATGTTTTTCCATCCCGGCAGTGTGCTAACCTACACATGATGATGATGGTGACGATGGTGATTAGAAGCCTCCGTCAGTATTTTTGTTATTTCCCATCTTTTGACCCTCAGGTTCCCTCTGAGGTCTTCCTGTGTGTCGGGTTTCGGGTCAGAACCAGGTTCAGGGTGATTGGTGCTGCTGAGTCCCTGATGACCGTCACAGAACCTCAGGACAAAGGTGAGCCTGCAGTGAATGCTGGGACATGTAGTCTTACATTTGGACCTGAACCGTCTTCTTGTCAGTCAGTAACTGAGTGTTAAAGTTTTGCTCAAATTTTTCAGATTAAACTGGATTATTCTTATCTGAGCACCGCTAACTAAAAAGCTAGCTACATTAATGCTAAAGCCCCAGCTGTAAACATTACATGGGATTTATTTGTGGCTAATGCTAAAATGCTAAATTCACCCATGTTGCCCTCCATGTGTTGATGACGAGCTTCAGGAAGTGATTCTTCGGATCAGAACCTGCTCTCAGTTTTATATTTGTTGAGTTTTGCTAACTCTGTTGCTGATTTAGCCTGATTAGCCGCGGTAGAGCTCTGGTCAGGAAGAAGAAGGACATTTTTTACTGCAGAGCAACAGTTTAACTAACATCCCTGTTTTTTATATAAGAGTTGTATTCTTCTGTGTACCTCATTTGTTGGCTTGCTGTATATTTTCCATTTATTTACTAAAGATTCTTAAAAAAAAAAAAAAGAATGTGGAGACAGGAAATGAAATTGCTGTGTAAACAGGCTTCAAAATAAGAGCATAGATATTAAGGGAATTTTTAACAGTCAGTATCCAAATCTTCAATAAAAATGTCAAACTTTCTTCAACTGAAAGTTTACAAAACAGCCAAGTAAATTAGCACTTCACAATTTATAGAGAAAATTAATTTAGGAGAATCTAAGTGCTCTGAAGGTTACCCGTTAGCAAAGTGCTAAACCAGTGTTTCTCCACTCCGGTCCTCAGCCCCCCTGCTCTGCATGTTCTAGATGAGCCTCTGTTCCAGAACAGCTGATTCAAATGATTACATGACCACCAGGTGCTGCAGATCCTGTTAATCACCCAGAGATACAGTCCAGGTGTGGTAGAAGGGAAACACCTAAAACATGCAGGACAGGGGGGGTGAGGACTGGGATGGAGAAACACTGGCTTAAGGTCTGCTGTGTCTTTGGGTCCTACTGTTCTCCCAGAGTGGTCCTACATCAAACCCACTCGGGCCTTTAATATTTGGCCCTACCTGGGGACGGTCCCGGTTCCCAGGTTTCCAACCTTTTTCTAATGTTTTCATTGAGCAAATCTCATAAAATCTTTTTTTCTCCGTTTCCATGTTGATGAGAATCTGCTGCTAACCTGCAACATTTCTGTTTCCAGGCAGCCTGTGCACCAAGCAGTTCTCCAGTGAGCTGCAGAGGCTGCAGCGCCTCTGTGTGGGCGAACAGTGCCAGTGCATGGCAGGTGAGGCGGGTTTCTGTTCTGAATGGCTGGCTCCAGCTGCAGCTGACCTTATTAAGCTGAGTGCTGTGTGACCCTGCAGCTGCGTGTGCAACCTACAGAGGGAGTATGGACGCCACTCTGACCGCAGCCAAACGCATCGAGGAGACCTGCCAGCCGCATATCAAATACGGTGAGAGGCTGGAAGCTGATTGGATGCTTTTAGCTGCAGTGTTGTTAAAAACAGATGGAGGTTCTCAGATGGGATCGTTATTGGAGGTTAAAGATGAAATGATCTGGTCACAGCAGCAGCTCTAAACTCACCTGGAGGGTTTATAATCTCTTACAGGTAAAGTTAAAGGAATTGTGAGGCAATAATAATATGGTTTAATTATGTTGGAAAACCCCCAACACGCCCCCTAGAGGCTCCTGGAGGAGCTGCATCTGGTCCTCAGCTCTCCCTCTCAGTGGTCCCGCCCTCCTCACAGCAGATCTTTGATCTGATTGGCCACTAGGCTGCCATGCAGCCAATCACATGTGAGGATTTGGGATCATACCATAATATGAAAACAGATGGGGGGCCGACAAACAGCCAGGTGATGGAGGTCAGGAGACCCAGAAATATAACTAATGATTAGTTTAAAGATGTTATTTATAATAATCATAAATTATCATGGGTCTGTTTGGTAGATTTGAGGTGTTTCAATTTGTTTTTGTTTTAATATTAAAAGTTTGATTAAAATATTACAGAAAAGTAATAATCACTGCATTAATAAAAAAACAAATAGGCTACATTAAATTAGGGAAATATGAGGCTTCTCATAAAAACACTGAATGCAGCTCTGATTGGTCTGCCTGCTTCCTCTGCAGCCTTCAAGGTGACGGTGAAATCCTCGGCAGCGGAGGGAGACTTTATGACCTACACAGCCACCGTAGCTGAGGTCTTCAAGAAGTCTGAAGGTGAGACCAGCTTGTTACCATGGAAACGCAATAGCAACCATGGACGCCACTGCATGGTCTTTCACTCAGTCACTAACATCAATATGGAGGAAGAATGACTGAAGTTTAGTTTTTCTATTCACTTTTTTCTCTTGTAACGCTTCATGAGGCGCTAAGTGGAGTTAGCATGCAACGTAGCGCAGAGTCGGACAGGAATTGACCCAGCAGACGGTGTTCTGGTTCTATGACTGAGATGATCTGGTCTGGCTCTGTGGGTCCAGTAGAACCGGGTCCTTCCTGACTTTACTCTGACTCTGGTTCTGGTTCTGGTCCCAGTGCTGGAAGCAGCCGGTCCGGGCAGCAACCTGGACCTGGTAAAGAAGGCGACCTGCAGCAGTGTGGAGCTGCAGAACAACCAGCAGTACCTGGTACTGGGCTCTGGGGGGTCAGAGGTCACGCAGGGTGGCGGGTCCAGGTGGGTGGTTCTGCTAAGGTTCTGCCCAGGTTCTGCTCAGCTCGGTTAGGGTCTCACCTGTGGTGTTTCTGGACCAGCAGGTACCGGCTGCCTCTGGACTCGGAGGCGCTGGTGGAGCTGTGGCCCGCAGCTTGTAGTTCTTCAGAGTGTCAGGACTACAACTCCCAGCTGATGAGCTACGCTGTGGACCTGCAGCTGTTCGGCTGCCCCTGACCCACGGACCGGGTCATCTCTGGACACGGTTTAAACATGAATGGGTCCAAGGCAGAACTCTGCATTTATTAAACATTCATTATTAATACAGATGTATTTTTTCTAGTGTTGGACAATAAATGAAGTTATTAAACAAAAATGTCTCTTAAAAAGCATCAGTGTTTTTATTCTGCCTTCATTGCTGCTAAAAGATGGAGAATGAAATTAATCTGGATTATCACTAGAAGTTTTGAAGGGGTCAAAGGTTACCTGGAGGCTCAGGTTCTGCAGCAGCTCAGAGTTTATTCTGAGGTTCATCTGGATCCTGACTGAAAACACAGAACAGCAGCAACATGTCGGGAGGGACTGGTAACAGATCAAGAGGTCTCTGGTTCAACTCCAGACGCTTCCTGATTTCTGGTTAGGAAAAGAAAACAGGAGAGGAAACTTGCATGGATGTAAATGAGTTAAACCTGGAGTAAAAATCTATGGAAACCTGTTTGCACCACTCCGGTTAAAAAAAAATAAAAAAAAAATTATCTTGAAATTTCAAGATAGTGTCTTGAAATAATGAGATCCAGGATAAAGAGGATAAATTATCTTCTTTATACTGGATCTTCATAGTATCTGGAAGTAATGACATTTATTTATTTATTTATACCAGAGTGACAGAAACGGGTAAGTTTGATCTGACAACAAGACATACTGGGAGGTAAGTCCTAATTTATAGAATATGTTTGTGTAAAGTAGAAACGGCTCTGTTTTTAATATTTTAGTTGAGATGTTAAAAAATAAAACATGTTTATTTTAGTTTCATTCTTAATTTTTGTTGGTCTTATTTAATATTACACAGGATGTAATATATAATTTTAAATTGGTTATTTCCATTAGCTATAAGAGGAAAAAATAATTTACAGAAATAAAAGCTTTCAAACATTGATCTCTGTGTTGTTAATCTATTTAGTGTGTTTGAATTAGTGACAAAATTCCTTAAATAAATGTGCTTTTTATTAATGGTTTAATAATTTATTGAACGAGTCTGTAAATATTCCTCCTTCCATGAATCTCCGAAGTAGAGAATCGAATCAGGTCGCTATCTCTTTAAGACGTACTGACACGCTCTGCCTTTTCTGTGCTCCTATTGGACAGCAGCTCCTGGTCACCCCGCAGACTCTTCTCTAATTGGCTGAAAAAGAGAGCGATTTCCTGTTTTTATTCAACAGAGTAAAGGGAAGAGCAGAAGTTTGTAACGGAGAGAAGGAGGCGAAGATGGAGGAATGAGAGGAGAAGATGGAGAAGAGGAGGACAGAGAGCTGAACGCTGTGAGTAAAACAAGCCGAGAGTCCGAGGAAGAGGAGCTGGAGCTTCCTCAGGAAAACTGCAGAAACTCGGTTCTGATCCATAAGTTCAGAACCGAATCTGACCTCATCAGACAAAGAGGAGGAGCTTCCAACCGGAAGTCCAGACTGTTAGGAAAACATGGTCCAGGTTTTGTCTCTGTGTTATATGCTTTTCACATTAAGACTGAATGAAGAAGAATTTAATTTTAAACTCATAAATCCAAAATAAAACAACAGAACAGAACCATCTTAGGATCTTACTGACTTTATAAAAGTCATCCAGAACTGGAGAGTCCAAACAACATCCGGGCAAAAAAACGCACGTAAGGTACTTCCTCAACAACACAATAAAAATATTAAACAAGTAAATTAGTTGGACTTGTTGCTGGAAGGTGTGTAAATTATTACAGATCCTAAACTTAAAAATGTTTTGCAGGTTTGTCTTTAAAGTTTAGGTATCAGTAGGTATCATTGTGAGATTTACGTTGATTCTACGCTTCTGTGAGCGGCTTCACAAAGTGGCAGAGGAACGTCGCGACCCACCTTCAATTAAGATAAACAGTTTCAAACCTATGAACTACAATAATACGCTAAAGTGCGATCCAAGCATCCTCCATTCACTACTCCGTGTTCTGATCCAAACCTAGAGTAAACCGTGTCTGGTTCTGATCTGAATAATTTGATGTTTTATTGGCTGAAAGATGAAGACGGATTGCCTCTACATTACAGATGGTGACCTTTGACCTCTGATGGAGCTCTGGATGTGTTCCCATTTGGAGTCATGAACTCCCCTTTGTGTTTATTGTTGAAGTCAGGATGGATGGTCTTTAATCTGAAGTGACGATGTCATCATAAATGGCCGACAGCTTCAGCTAAAAAATGTTGAAGGACATTTCTGTGTTTGCAAACGCCACCCAATCAAAATTAACAGCAATAATGTGGTTAATTATTCATATTTAGCCTCAAACTAAATATTTATCTAGATATTCAGCTTGACAATTAAATATTATTTTTGTTCTAATTATTTAGCTTAAAATAAAGTTTTAGCTACATATTTATCTTGATGGCTAACTATTTAGTTTGACACAAAATAGAATATTTAGTTTAGTGGCCAGATATTTGTCTTGGGGTGTATTCAGACCGGATAGTCCGGTAGACTTGGTTCGATTGGGGACTAAAATTGCAACATTTGTTACATTTTCAGAACTGTAGTTTGCATTCACACTGCACTGAGTCAAACGACTAAAACTAACTGAAAAACCTGTTCCCCCATCACCTGTGGGGGTGCTGCACCAAGAACCACTGAAGAAATCGACACAAAACCTCTGAAGAAGAGCAGCGCAACTTCCTTCTTCACAAAAAGTAAACCAAAACAGAGCAGTGTCAGATTTTAGCGGTTGCAGGATTTCTTCATTCATATACGGTACATCCTGTTAGCCGCTAACGCTAGCGAGTCTGTCCACTAAACCAGGCTGTTCCAGTGCGGGATGAGCAGGAATCACAAAATGATCGCAGCGCCTTTATTTCTTAGCCAGTTTCTATAAACATGGCTTAAATTAAAGCTGAGGACATTGGTGATGATTGTAAGTATTCTCCCTTGATATAAATCTATATAAGCAGTTTGATTTCTTTTTTAAAGGTTTTGTTGGCTCTAGTGGCCTTTATTAGAAAGTAGTTTGACAGGAAAGAGGGGGAAGACATGCGGCAAATGTCACCAGGCCGGGAATCGAACCTGTGGCCACCGCCATGAGGACCAAGGCCTCAATACGTGGGTTATGCTTTGTCCCTGCGCCACCACAGGACCCCTGCAGTTTGGTTCCTATCAAGATGCAAGAGAGAACTCAGCAAATTTCTCCATCCTATTTGATGATGATGTTCAAATAAATGAGGCAGTTAGATCAGTTTTTGTCATTTATTAAAGGTTTAAAAACTACAGCATCTGCAGCGCGCCACAGCAATGAGACTGAGCTGATAACCAGTTGTAAAACAACTTCAAACCATTTATATTCTGCTTTCCTGTGCCTAGTGTCGCAGACCCGTTGCCATGACAACCGACACCATCTCCACTAACCCAGAGCAGAGAGTAATCTGTGACCAGAATGTCCTGCACTGATGCTAACTTCCTGCTTGTGGAACGGTCTGTAGTCAGGTTGCATTCAGACAGGCTTTCTACCGGTTCAGAGTTCACTTCAACCCTCCTGTTATGTTCCGGGTTGCCCGTTTTAAAGTTTAAAATTACCAAAAAAAAATAGTTGGAAGTATTTCTTTTGCATGAAACTTTTTCTGTTTGTCTTAATAGGTGCACTCTAAATATAAATTGAAAATATATTCATTTTACACATTTGCAACCCCCCCTGCGTCTACATATTACATAGATAGTGTTCGGGTCAATTTGACCCGGTGGTCAAGTTGTAGGGTAAAAAGGGTCAAAAAAAAAAAAAGTCAAATTCTATATGTTTCCTTGCAGCTATGAGACATATTTCACCCCCTGATCCCCCACACACACAGACCACACACACACACAGACCCACTTTCTCACTATTGTCTTAACTAGGAAACTGCGAGAAAGCCGGTGTTCATGCAGCTTTTGACGGGAACATTTTCTGTTTCCATGGACAAACTCCACCCACACTGAGTGGACAAACTCCACCCACACTGAGTGGACAAACTCCACCCACACTGAGTGACACTGGCAGAAATGGAGGGAAACATAAATACTCTGCATGACTCATTTGTCTTGATTTTAATCACCAGGTCAGTTTGACCCTGAACAGTTTAGTGTCTCAAGTTCAATTATAAAGATCACCCATTGAAAAAAAATTCAAAATATAATATAAATTTTTTTACGAAAGATCAATTTCAAGGAAATTATTGTTTTTTGTTTGTAGGTTTTTTTCAGTAAATAATTTTTTTATGTCCAAATGAATAAATTGTCATCATTGATCCTTTATTTGTGAGAAATAAAAAAAAACATCACAGCACAAATATTGATTGAAATGGTTAGTATTGGAGTTAATAATCAGGTATAAAAATGTTTGGGAGGAATTTTGTGGTTTCTGACACTATTGCATGATTAAACACTCCCTGGGTCAAATTGACCAGGAACATTATTGCTGTCCCTCAGAAACAAACATAACAGGAGGGTTAAATATCTGGGGATCTTGTTCACGAATAAGGGAAGAAGGGAACGGGAGATCGACAGGCGGATTGGTGCAGCGTCTGCCGTGAAGCCGGCGCTGTACCGGTCCGTCGTGGTGAAGAGAGAGCTGAGCCAAAAAGCGAAGCTCTCGATTTACCGGTCGATCTACGTTCCCATCATCATCTATGGTCATGAGCTTTGGGTCACGACTGAAAGAACGAGATCACGGATACAAGCGGCCGAAATGGGTTTCCTCCTCAGGGTGGCTGGGCTCTCCCTTAGAGAGAGAAGCTCGGTCATCCGGGAGGGACTCAGAGTAGAGCCGCTGCTCCTCCACGTCGAGCGGAGCCAGTTGAGGCTCGGGCATCTGGTCAGGATGCCTCCTGGACGCCTCCCTGGTGAGGAGTTCAGGTCCCACCGGGAGGAAAAAGTGAGTTCTGGATTTGTGCAATATAAAGCTAAATGTTGGTTCTTCTTGTTCTGGGTTGCTAAGTAAGCTAACAGGAGTTTCTCTGGGTCTTGCTTCGATATTAAAAGTATAAAGCTAACTGTTGGTCTAAAGTAATGAGTACTCCACCATTTATAAAAGTAAAGAATAAGTAGGATGAAATAGCAACATCATGAAGAACATGGCACATATAGCGAGATAAGGCACAGATATGGAGGCAGCAAACAAAAATTGAGAGTATCTGCTATGTATGTCCATGAGCCTGTACGTGCTAGCTCTCCTAGTGGTCTCTGTTATGATGGTCTTATCTAAGAGCAAGTCCTTGGGAGCACGGATGTCTTCAGAAAGGAGTGGGATGCGCAGGAGCGTCAAGTTTACATTTCTTCCAGGAGATTTGAGATAGCTATCCAGCCACGGCTAACACAGGGGAGCCATTTCAGATACAGACAATATGCTTTAGGCCAGGTACATTTTAAATTTCAATCTACCCTACAGCCTCACCAATGCATCTCTGTTCATTCCAATAATCCAAATTAGTGTGGTCGTTCCTGCCGGACTGAAACTAGCAACTTCTTCAAGATCAATTTCATCCCGCTGGTGAGTTTTAGGTTCCTCAGCTGGGCTGCGATTCGCCAGTTACGAATCCAACTTGCACCTCTGTCCCACAGCATGGTGGGCAGAGAGGTACCGGAGGGAAAAGCGTCCATCGAAACTTAGGTCTTATCTCAGACATTAACCGGGTCGTCTGGTGCTGCTCAGATTAAACGCTGTGACTTTAAATCCAGATCATTCCAGTGATTCATTGCTTGTGTCTGAGGTCCAATCAGAACCTGCTGCAGAACCACATGAGGGTCCAGCTACCCAGCACCATGAGCAGGAAGGACGGCCAGCTGGAGGGTCGCCTTGATGACCTCCTGTCACGCATCGCCATGGAGACGCAGGAGATCAAAGAGCTGGAGCAGCAGCTGACCAGCAGTAAGGACAACCAATCACAGAGCTGCTCCGGACCTCCAGCCTTCTGATTGGGTGTTTAAACAACATCATGTTGTGCTGCTGCAGGTCAGATTCTGGCCAACGAAGCGCTGCAGAGGGATCTGCAGGAGGCAACTACTGGACTGCAGGAGTACCTGAGAGGACTGAGGCAGCAGGTACACCTGGAGGGGTGCAGAGGGAGGGGCTACCAGGGTGGCAGAGAGGGTTCATCCCAGTTCACCTGGGGGACGACCCGGTTCATCCATCGTCTCTGTTTGTTTCAGGCCCGGCGCTATCAGCAGCAGGTCCATGTTCTTCAGGCGGAGAACCAGAGCCTGCGGCGCCTCCTGCAGGACTCCCATAGATACTGCAGGATGGTGCAGGACCCTCAGGTCAGAAGGTCGAGTAGAGGTCACTGTCTTATGAAGTCATGGTGTTAATCCCCTCTGTGTCCAGCAGGAGGAGCTGTCTGCGCTGTGGACGGAGGTTCAGGCTCTGAGGGTCCGACAGGCGGAGCTGGAGGCGGAGCTTCGGCAGCTGAGGGAGGAGCCAGCCCACCAGGTGACACTGGGAGGTTCCAGGTTTAAGAAGCACCTGGATGCAGGAAGGGGCGGAGTCAGAACCATACCATATATGGAAATATCACATTTGAACTCCTGAACTGAAGGGGGCGCCATTTACTATATTAACCACAGTTAATTTCTTAATTATATTTTATGTTACAATGTTGAATAAATCAAACATATTGATTAATGCAAAATACATTATCTGTTTAGTTGTAACTATATTGATATTTATAATTATGTTTTCTGAAATATCACAGCTAATATGGCAATAGCTCCCCTTCACTTCCACATTGCAATGGGGCCAGCCTTTTTTTTTTTATTCAAATAAAACGTTAACAATAGAAATAGAACATAAGCTACACTCATAATAAACCAGGCTTTATAAATAATATTTACAGGTGGAATTATAGAAATAAATTAGAGATAAAGCAACATTGCAAAACAAAGCAGCATTTACAGTCAACAAATATTTGATTTCTTCAAGAAACTTCATTTAGCAAATGGGAAAAACAAACAAATGAATGAGTTATGCAGAAGAATACGATCCTCGCATGATCAAATAAATAAATACACGGGCATAGATTCACAGATATAAACTGAACCGATTTTTATTTTACCTTTTGTTTTTCTTCCTTTAGAAAATAAAGTGTGACGTTTTATCAGAGAAATTATCTTTTATGGTGCCAGAAACGACCAGAAAACATAAAACCACAGCTGGGGTAGGAAATGGCGCCCCCTTCAGTCCCGGAATGCAGATGTGATATTTCCATATGTGGTTCTGCTCTGATGCTTGACCCAGTTCTGCCCCTTCCTGCAGCTGAGCTTTATTCCCAAAACCAGCAGGACAATCCATCTGGAACCAGAACCAGAGTTAACCCAGTTAGGTTCTGTCTGTCTGCAGGTCCAACAGGAACAGTTTAACCCAACTCGGATCCAGCTGGAGCAGCTTCCCGACACTCTATCAGAACCAGAGAACCAGACGGAACCACAGGATGGAGCCAGGTACCAGAACTGCTGCTGGTTCCAGCAGATTTACTGTGAAGCAGTCCGGAGTCTTTTGGACCTGAACCGGTCCGTCTGGATCTGCAGTTCTGAGCCGAAGATTCCGACTACTATGAAGTTCTGGTTCTGACTATGTCCAGTTTGCAGAGCAGCATCATGTTCTACTTTGGAGATGTTTCAGGTTCTGGTTGGTTCTGGTCGGTCAGTCAACAGAACCTGATTTCATGTCTACTTCTCCCAGTTCTACACACTCTCTGAGCGCCAAGCGGCTCCACGGGTCGGCCCACCAGAACCAGACCGGCAGGCAGGAGGTCCGACAGGCCCAGGCCCAGACGGTGGAGCAGAACCTGGTCAGTACCAGCTGGGTGTGTCCACTTATAATAACAGCCAGAGACCGGAGCGGACAGACTGCTCAGAACTCAATGCTGGATCTGAGTCACAGGTCCATTACAACAAACATGATTTCAAATCAGTTTTCTATAATCTAGAATTTAAATCACAACGATTTAAAAAGGGATTTATCGGCAATAGTCTGCATGTCCACATAATCCCAGGTCCTGACTGGACCAGAACCAGAATCTGATCTGAGCCTTTGGTTTTCGGCTTTAATCTTTCAGTTTTCGCTGTTTCACTTCATCCCGGTCCAGAACCGACCCAGGCAAAGGTTCTGAAACAAGAACAGTACCTTTAGGCGCTGCATGTTAAGTCAGTAAAACAGTTTTATTCTGATAAAATGCTTCAAATTATACAAAAAAGAATTAACATAAAAATGAAGAAG
>NW_015114101.1:212720-224906 GCF_001443285.1 Poecilia latipinna
TTAGCCATGTTCAGCTAATTAGATCTCGTTTTATTTGCTGAGAGGTTAAAGTTCAGCTTTGTGTCTCAGGCTCCCAGTCTGGCCTCTCAAGGGACTCAGGACTCCGGTTTGGAGCTGCAGTACCTCAGTTCTCCCGACAGGGGGCGACATCAGGAAGAGCTTCCTCCAGGAGGTTAGTGTGTCTCAGACACTGTGGGCAGAGTGGGATCACAGGCTGATGATGGATTTCCTGCAGGACGAATTCATCCGACATCCAATGACCCAACTGAAGTTGTTTCTGCTGGGATCTCCCAGGGTCCTCCAGCAGGGGGCAGGATGTCACAGCGTAGAGATAAGGTGACGGTCTCACACCAGCTTAGGTGCTGTCACTGAGCACTTGCTTTCATCTGTGTGTGTGTGTGTCAGCAGGGAGGCAGATGTGTGTCAGACTGCATGGAGAAGAAGAAGATGCAACGGTCCCTGCAGCGACACAGGTCCCAGATTCACGTTGTTTATCTGCTGATAAATGACTGATGAAGCTATAGAAACAGACCTGTGTGTGTGTAGGAGTGTGCTGCAGGTGTGTGATGAGTTGATGTGTTTGGAGGAAACTCTGCTGCAGAGACGGGCGGAGCTTCGCCAGGCCGACCGGCTGCTGCTGGAGGCTCAGAGCTGCCGCCGGACGGCCAGGAGAGACGTAAACACACACGCAAACCTGTCTTTCTATCTTTGCTGGGACTTTCCATTGACTTCCATTTTTTCTATTAAACAAAACTCAATTCACACCGTAGTCCTAAACCTAAGCCCTAACCCAAAAACAGCATTTCCCCTTGTGGGGACCAGGCGTTGGTTCCCACAGCATCAAATACAAGGACACACTCTGAGCACCAGAACCTCCTGACCTCCTCTGTTCCTGTCAGACTGATTTGCTGCAGCACCGACTGGAGGACAGCACCACCTGTCTGCTGGAGGCCACATGGCACCTCAGGTAAACTCTATTCTCTTCCTCTTTCTCCTCCTCCTCTTCCTCATGCTGGAATGTCCTCTCAGGGAGCTGCAGGAGGGGGCGGAGCTGCTGAGGAGGAAGAGGGAGGAAGAGGAGCAGCACCTCAGGAAGATAGAGGAGGAGCTGAGGAGCCGACAGGAGGAGCTGCAGCAGCTGGGGTCAAAGGTCACCAGGGCTGCAAATAGGTGAGGCAAGCACCTGCAGCTCCTTCATAATAAAAACCGCCAGGAGACAGGCTCACTGTGTGCGTGTGTGTGTGCAGACTAGCTGATCTGCTGTCAGACTGTCAGGAGGCTCAGGAGCACCTGGATTCTCTCACCTGTCAGGTAACTGCTGGAGGTTCAGAACCTTCAGGAGGGGGCGCCGTTTACAGCTCGGGTTCTCCTGCAGGAGCAGCGCAGCGCCTGGCTGCCAGGGGGCAGCAGAGAGCTGGAGGACCGGAGGAGACGCACTGACAGGTCTGGGACCAGAACGTCCTGTCCGCCCTTCATCATTTGAGGGGGGCAGAGCTACAGAAGAAGGCAGCGCCATTGGAGGGCAGAGCCACAGTGGATCACTAAAGGAGGAGCTACAAAAGGTCATCGTGTTAGAGGCAGGAGCTGCATGGAAGAGGCGGGGTTATAAAAGACTGACGAAGAGGAAGATCTACAGAAAAACTTTATTGTGTGAAACCAAAAAACATTCGATTTATGCAGCCAGCTGCTGATCCTCTGGGCCTGTTTGGGTCCTTCTGTCTCCCCAGGACTGATCCAAAACGTCTCAGGGTTTTACTCTGAAAACCCACTTCCTGCTGGTTTTGTTCCCGTTCTGGTGGGCCGACCTTCGGACTCGGTTCCGGCTCGGTTCAGGTGTTTGTGCTGCTCGGTCTCTTAAAGCTCTGCCTTCAGGTACTTCAGGTGTGCTCTTGCTCTGCTGTCACGGTTGCCAGGCAACAGAGAACCTGAGGGCTGCAGTGGCGGCTGTCGACCTGCAGGAGGAGCCGCTGCAAAGAGAGAAACCTGAATCAATAATCAGCTCAGTGGATTTACTTCACAATTTATCATTGTTAAATGTATTTTTATTGTACAAAATAATTACATTTTTACACAAATGATAGATAAAAAAATAAACATTTTACTTTGTGTTCCATATCAGTTTATATTTTATTTTTAATGGTTTCATTTTCAGTTTTGTTCATCTGACGTTTAAATGGATATTTGTTGCAATCTTTATTCTATTTTCTACATATTTTCTTCTTTCCACATCAATTTTGTTATTGTGATTATTTTTATTGATAAAAACAGAAACACTAATAAAAATGTGTTGTTTGTTAATTGCTGTAATCTGAATGCATCGCTGCAGCGCCACCACCAGGTGACTCACCTGAACGCGTCGCTGAGTAGCGGCGTCCAGCAGGCGCAGGGAGGCGGAGCTTCCCTCCATCAGCTGCAGCCGGACCGAGTCGCTGAGTCCCGGGTCTGCAGAGACGTCGACCAGCAGCCGCAGCAAACAGCGCAGCAGGGCATCGGCGCGGCTCGCCATCCTGACGGGGTCAGAGGTCAGATTTTAGGGTCAGGTGCTTCAGAGAGAACTGGTTCCGGCGGGTTTCCCGTTACCGTGGCCACGCCAGCCTGATGGTCGACTGCAGAACCTCCAGCATCTTCAGCCGAACCGACTCATCCGGCGGATCCCCGATCTCCAGGTAACCCAACAGAACCGGCATCAGCCGCCGCAGGTGTCTGCACACGGCCACGCCCACCCTGGACACATCACAGCATGAGGCCACGCCCACCCTGGACACATCACAGCATGAGACCACGCCCACCCTGGACACATCACAGCATGAGGCCACGCCCACCCTGGACACATCACAGCATGAGGCCACGCCTACCATGGACACATCACAGCATGAGGCCACTGTTTGGGTCGGGTTCTGATGTAGAGTCAAGGTGTAAGAATCAAACGTACCTCTCCACGTAGAGCAGCAGGGCCGAGGCGTAGACGCGCCGCAGCGCCACCTTATGCTCCGCCTCCATGTGGGTCAGAACCAGATGCAGCACGTCGTCATGGCGACATGGCTTCCTGCGGCAGTAAGAGGAGGGGGGCTTCTCCAGAACCAGCAGCAGGTCGAGCAGGCAGGAGAGGACGAGCTGCAGGTCAGAGGTCAGAGGTGAAGAGTGGGTCAGAAAGTGTGTGTGTGAACCAGGTTTTTATATCCTTGTGAGGTCCATTTCTGTCTGCATTGGGGGGTCGTGGGACCCCTCTGCTCCTTCTGAGGACAATTTCTTGATCCCCATGAGGGAAAAGCTGTTTTTGGGTTAGGGGTCAGAGTTTATTTATTTATTTATTTATTTTCGAACAGACAGAAAAGACAATCAAGAAAGAAAAACCCCCAAAATAGAATGAAACAAACTAAGGAAATAAAAGGTAAAACAAATTATTATGCCCATGTGAGAGGCCACTTTTATATTTTCTGTTTGAAAAGGAGCAGGTAAAAGATATTATATCGTATAATGTCCTGGCCCTTTCATACTTATCAATTTATAATCAATTAACTGTCAGAACATCAAAATGACAATTTGTTTCCATTTTACATGATATTTAAATATGTACAATTATTTAAGCACTATTTATATCATCAATAGCATTTACAAACTATAAAACAGTCATTTTATAGAACATATTTTGAAATGCAGTACAGACCAAAGGTTTGGACACCTTTTCATTCAAAGAGTTTTCTTCATTTTCATGACTATGAAAATTGTAGATTCACACTGAAGGCATCAAAACTATGAATTAACACATGTGGAATTATATACTTAAAAAGTGTAAAACAACTGAAGATACGCCTTTTATTCTAGTTTCTTCAAAGTAGCCACCTTTTGCTGTGATACTGCTTTGCACACTCTGCATTCTCTTGGTGAGTGTCAAGAGGCCGTCACCTGAAATGGTTTTCACTTCTCAGCTGTGCCCTGTCAGGTTAATAAGTGGGATTTCTTGCCTTATAAATGTTGTTGGGACCATCAGTTGTGTTGTGCAGAAGTCAGATGGACAAACAGCTGATAGTCCTACTGAATAGAGTGTTAGAATTTATATTATGGTAAGACAAAAGCAGCTGAGTAAAGAAAAACGAGTGGCCATCATTACTTTAAGAAATGAAGGTCAGTCAGTCCGAAAAATTGGGAAAACTTTGAAAGTGTCCCCAAGTGCAGTCGCAAAAACCATCAAGCGCTACAAAGAAACTGGCTCACATGAGGACCGCCCCAGGAAAGGAAGACCAAGAGTCACCTCTGCTGCGGAGGATAAGTTCATCCGAGTCACCAGCCTCAGAAATCGCAGGTTAACAGCAGCTCAGATCAGAGACCAGGTCAATGCCACACAGAGTTCTAGCAGCAGACACATCTCTGCAACAACTGTTAAGAGGAGACTGTGTGAATCAGGCCTTCATGGTAGAATAGCTGCTAGGAAACCACTGCTAAGGACAGGCAACAAGCAGAAGAGACTTGTTTGGGCTAAAGAACACAAGGAATGGACATTAGACCAGTGGAAATCTGTGCTTTGGTCTGATGGGTCCAAATTTGAGATCTTTGGTTCCAACCACCGTGTCTTTGTGCGACGCAGAAAAGGTGAACGGATGGACTCTACATGCCTGGTTCCCACCGTGAAGCATGGAGGAGGAGGTGTGATGGTGTGGGGGTGCTTTGCTGGTGACACTGTTGGGGATTTATTCAAAATTGAAGGCATACTGAACCAACATGGCTACCACAGCATCTTGCAGTGGCATGCTATTCCATCCGGTTTGCATTTAGTTGGACCATCATTTATTTTTCAACAGGACAAAGACCCAAACACACCTCCAGGCTGTGTAAGGGCTATTTGACCAAGAAGGAGAGTGATGGGGTGCTGCGCCAGATGACCTGGCCTCCACAGTCACCGGACCTGAACCCAATCGAGATGGTTTGGGGTGAGCTGGACCGCAGAGTGAAGGCAGAAGAGCCAACGAGTGCTAAGCATCTCTGGAAACTCCTTCAAGACTGTTTGAAGACCATTTCAGGTGACTGAAGCTCATCAAGAGTGTGCCAAGCAGTATCACAGCAAAAGGTGGCTACTTTGAAGAACCTAGAATAAAAGACGTATTTTCAGTTGTTTTACACTTTTTAAGTATATAATTCCACATGTGTTAATTCATAGTTTTGATGCCTTCAGTGTGAATCTACAATTTTCATAGTCATGAAAATGAAGAAAACTCTTTGAATGAAAAGGTGTCCAAACCTTTGGTCTGTACTGTAAGCTCCTTTTTAACGAGTTTTTTAAAGCTGGTTTAAATTTGTACTTTCTTTAGCTCATCATTCAGTCCATTCCAGACATTTACTCCACACTCAGATAAACACAAACTCTTCCTGGTTGTTCTAATACGTTGTTTTTTAAAATATCCTTCACTCTTAAATTATAACTCCTCTCTGTCAGCTATTGGGTGGAAGTTGCTGATTTCTGACCTTAAACTGGAATTGTACAGTTTTAAATACTACAAGGTCCCAGAATTTCTGTATATTTGATTTGATAAATAACTGGTTTGTGTCCCAACATCCCACTTTATGTATTCGGATTGACTTATTTTGTATGCCGTATAATGGCTGTAAATTTGTTTTGTATTTATTCCCCCAAACTTCCACACAATGTGTTAGATGTGGTGCAATGAGTGTGTTATACAGAATAAAGATTTGTAGTCCAGGATGAAACTAGTTCCTCTCAGAACAGAAACACTTTTGGCTATTTTAGATTTTACTGATCTGTGGTTTCCAGCTAATTTATCGCCTAATATGACTCCCACAAAATGTATTTCTAATTCAGTTTCCTTTCTCCACTGTAGCTCCTAATCCAGTTTAATGCCAGCCCTCCAATTCCAGACCTTTCCAGCTTTTTTAGTAAGATGTCATGATTGATGGCATCAAAAGCTTTTTTTGAGATCCAGAAATACATCATTGCAAATTTCCTTTTATCCATATTGTCTATAATTTCTTCTGTTAACGCCATCAGAGCCATTGAAGTTGATCGGTTTTCTCTAAAGCCGTATTGACAATCAGTCAGAATGTTTTGCTTTTCAATGAAATGATCTAACCTTTTACTAAACATTTTTCTAGTATTTTAGAAAATTGACAGTAGGGACACAGGTGTGTGTGTGTGTGTGTGTGTGTGTGTGTGTGTGCTACCTGGATGACGGCGGCCTCGCTCGTGTACAGGTGTCTGAACAGAGCCTGGTACAGAACCTCGGCTCTGTTAAATTGACGAAGGTCTGCAGCGGGCTGGACATAGACATCATCATCACCATCATCACCATCATCACCACCACCACAATGGCTGAGCAGCGGTGAGCACCACAAGCTGAAAAGTTAGCTGCGTTGACCCTAAAGCATTAATCATAAACCTGTAGCCTTAGCGCTACATGTTTATATAGCGCTAAGGCGCTATATAAACATGCTATTCAGCGGAAGCTAATGCTAACGCGCTGCATTCAACAATACTGATACCCTCTGTGTGCCGTGAGGCTCTCAAAACATTTCATATTAATTTCTAATTATAGGTGGAAAAGTTCTGACCGTGTTGAGAACGATGTGATGCAGACAGCGAACTCCCAGCATGCAGTTTTCCGGCCTGTAGTCGTCATTCAGGAGGAGGGAAGGGGGGAGGAGGCGAGGCAGGAAGCGGGACAGGAAGGGGCGGGTCACCTGTGAAAACCAGAGCTGTGATTGGCTGATCAACACATCAGACACTTTAATCGGTCATTTATGTAGGAAACACTTTCTACCAGCAGGTGGCGTATTTGCTTTGACTCCCCCCATAAAAAAAAACTTAATGAATCTATAATAAATCTGATTGGTCAATAAACAGAAGCTGATTTAAACTGATTTCACATTCTGGATATTCAGAAACATATTCATATTAAGAGTTTTATTTCATTATTTTACAAAAAAACTCCTTAAAATGTTCAATAATATTCAGCACCGTGATATTATATCATTAACGTTCAGACTTCATCATCATGCTGTCATCACAGGGTTGTTGCCATGGCAACGCGATGACCAACCTGCAGCAGCGTCCAGGAGAACTGCAGCTTCAAGGCGGCACACCGTCGCCATGACTCCCTGAGACACAAACAGGAAGTGAGAGGAGTGACGAGCGGCCAGGTGAGGTCCCGACAGAACCAACCGGGTCACAGGTTCTGGTCTTACCTGGTCAGCTGAGGCTGCAGGATGTCCAGGACTCCATCCAGAATGCACCTGTCGTCCCCCTCCCCCGTCAGCAGGTGGGCGGAGTCTCTCCATCCGCCCGCCCTCAGCAGCGCCCCCTGAAGGCGCCGCGCCGCGGTTCTGGAGGCGGCGCTGGTCCAAACCTCGTCCTGCAGAGATGGAGCCATCAGAACCACCGGAACCACCAGAATCAATGCTGATGTCAGCAGCAACTTACCTGGAAATGTGTAACAGAGAACAGGTAGATGGGTGGAGCCACAGCGAGGAGCAGCCTGGCTCTTCTGGCTCCGCCCCCTTCCTCCCAGTTCCCCAGCAGCACTGTGAGGGCGGAGCTTACGGCGGCAGCCCGCTCCGGGACGCTCTGATAGGCTGAGGCGTCTAACGAGCCGCAGTCCTCCTCGCAGACCGGCAGCGCGGCACAGCCAATCAGAGCACTGATCACTGAGCTGTACGCTGCCTGAAGCTCCGCCCACCCGCTGTCCTGGTCATCCAACAGCGGAGGGAACAGCCAATCAGGATCTGCCGCCTGGAACAGATGCTCAACCTGGCCAATCAGAGTGCTGCTTTCAGCCACCCCAGTCAGCTTCTTCTGCAGCTCAGAGAGGAGCTCTGTGATTGGTGGGAGGGGATTAGAGGGGCGTGGCTTCTCTGAGGAGGAGGAGGAGAGATGAAGGTCATGAAGAAGAGGTGAAAGCTCCATCCTGATAAGAAGAAGAAGAAAAATTAAAACGATGCGGGAAGAAAAAAATCGTCATCTGAGGTTAAGAGGAGACAAATAAACAAAAAACTGATAAAATAAACAAAATGAATGAACATAAACCATAAAATACAGGAGAAACAGATCCGCTGACCGGAAGTAGCCAAGCAGCTGATTCCTGCTGCCGTTTCTCTTCTTCCTGGTGTTGTAGGTTCTGTCTTTCCTCCAAATCTTTTAACTGCTTACACGCTGCAGCGTATAAAACCATGTTTATGTGTGTCTACCGGCAGTCATACATGAACAGACTGCAGAGCAGAATAAAAGCTGAACTCTCCAGTCTTTGCCTGGTTCCGTCCATCAGCTGAGCTCAGTGGACCAGCGATGGACGGTGAATGTAGCTCTGGTTCTGATCCATCTGGATGATATGCATGGCTTCTAACATCTCATCATTTTTCGGCATTAAAACCTGTTTTCATATAAAACCAAATCTCATTATTTCTCACGGTAATTTACACTGAGAGGTTCTGGTCGGGTTCTGGAACTGGTAAAAGGACCTGGTACAGAAACAGAAATGAATGAACTCCAATACTGTTTTCATTTCTAACCCTATTTACAGTCTGAACTGGACCCGCTGGTTCCAACGGAACCAGAACCGGAACCGGTCTGAGGAACCTCCAGCTGCTCGGAACCAAACTTCCCGCATGAGGCAGTACCGGTGTGGATCTTAAGAGTCAGAACTGAACTGCTCAAAGGAACGAAATGAACCGGATCCTGCTGGACTAACTGACCTGGGATCCGCGGAACCAGAAGCCGCTCCGATTGGGTTTCTGTTCGGTTTCTGCTGGCCGAGCCGAACATGCAGCTGGCGGGAACTTCCGGTGACAACTTCCGACTGAAGAAGGAGCGCCGTGCCGCCCCCTGGTGTTCCGGAGGAAACACGGAGCAGGAACTGGAGTCCTACTGATCCGGACCAGAATCTGGACCTCAGGGAGGAAAACCGGACCGGGTCAGGGTTTAAACAGAACCTTTATAAAGACGGTCCAGCTGAGAAAATCTAATAATTATTATTATGAAAATAAATAAATAAATAAATAAATAAACAAAAATTTTAATTTTAACGTATTAAATATTATCCATGAAGAAATTCTGTGAATATTTAATTTGTTTTGTATTTTTAAACCATTTTGTCTTTGCTGAATAAATGCAGGTTACCAGAAAACGTGGATTTTTAGTAAAAAGTAGATTTCTTTTTATAGTCCTCAAATTATCCTAAAATAAAAAAATTCCCTTTTTATTCAGGACTTCCAGCCATCTGGGTTCAGTTCTTATGTTTGTCCAGCAGGTGGCGCTCCTTCCATCAGGAACAGTCCGGCTGAGTGAAATCACGTTTATTTCCTGTTGAATCATTAAAAATGGAAACTAAGCAACATTTTTACAGATTTTAAAAGTTTTTCTTGTTGCTGCCCGCTGGATCCTGTCAGAACCAACTTTATGCTTAATGAAATGATTTGAGTATTTGTGTTCAGTAAACGAGGAAATCTGATTAATGTTGACTTGAAAATAAAATCAGTCGCCTTTAAAGTAGAAATAAATAAATAAATAAAAACATGAATATTATTTATTGTAAACAGAAAACAGACTGATCCAGAGCCGCTTCATTCAGATTGAGGTCAAAGTTTTATTATTTTCTGGTTTTTATCAGCATAAACTCAGTTCAGCAACGGATCGGGCCTTCACCATCTGCAATGAACAATATGAGTTTCAGCAACATTTCATTTCCTGTGGGATCAATAATGTATCTCTTCATTTAATTTTTTTAACGGCTCTGCAGCAGTGAGTGTTGCAGAAACCTGTGTGTGTGTGTGTGTGTGTGTGTGTGTGTGTGTGTGTGTGTGTGTGTGTGTGCAGTAGCACCAGATTAAATGATCTGGATCCTCTGATTAATGATGAATCAGCATCAGATCTGCAGCCTGCAGCGGTTCCTGCGACCAAAGGAGCCGCCTTGATGGTTGAAAGGAGCAGGAAGTCTCTGAAGCTGCTGACACACACACACACATACACACGCACGCACACACAAGTGTCATGAAGGGACAGTTGACCTGTCCAATCACAACATGCCGACCTTTGAACCCGAATGAAAGCAGTCACTAAAATGTTTCTATCATTAAAAAATATGTATATTTATATTTTGGTTTTAAAAACATAAATTATTTTTATCCTCAGCAGAAACGTTTCATCAGGTCACCCTGAGTCCGGGGAGTGCTTTAAGATGAACTGGACCGAACCGGACTGGACAAAACCAAACCAAACCAGTTCAGCTGCAGCAGATTGCAGCTCTGTCGTGAATCGGTCCTTTCCCGTTTTTACTATTTTTAGTATAAATCTGTGATCTCCTCCTCTGGCTTCACCCTGCTGCTGTGCCTAATGTCCCTCTACTGGACTTATAGGACATTTCTGTGAAGACTGAAACCCGGTGAGACACGTTCGGCTCAGAGACCACAGGAGACATGAGGCCTGTTGAATCGTCCTGTTATTTTTGCACAAACACAGAACAACATGAGGAACCAGAAGCAGCGGCAGCTGAAGCTGCTGAGGCGTCTTTAAAGTATTCACACCCTGGAGGATGTCCTCCAGCTGGAGCTGAGCCCCCCTGTCTCTGAACAGGAAGTGGGAAGACGTGTCTTCGGGAGACGCCATGGCAGGACGCGAGCATCTCACTCCTCCGTCTCCTCTTCCTCTTCTTCTTCGCTGTAGTCGCTCAGAGGAAACTCGCGGCTGTCTCTGGTCGTGTTGTAGCTTTTCCTGTGCATCACACACTCCTGGTCGATGATCGCCTGAAACACAACAACACTCAGCTGCAGCGACAGAGAACAGGCTGCTGATTGGACGGTCTAAAAACAGGCTGACTGCTGATTGGACGGTCTGACGTTTGGTCATCACTAAACCAGGGAACATGGAGAGGCTCAGGGGTCATCCCTGAGGAACACCAGAATTAGAACCAGAACCAGAAGGGCCAGTAGGGCCGGACCCATTGGACCAATCACAAACCTCCATCTAATCTGGACCAATCACAGACCTCCATCTCAAGTTGCCATAGTTACCATCTTCTCCTCCCGAACAGCCGGGTTTCGCAGCAGGAAGCAGAGCGGCGCGTACAGGATGTTGATCACCCCGATGAACACCATGAGACAGGGGAAGCCCACCGCCTGGACCAGAGCGCCCCCAGTGGACGGGCCTGGAACAGCAGAGGGAATGACGGTGAATTCAGCAGGAAGTCTGACGCTCCACCATGTTGTCCTCCTGGTGCCGTTACCGATGGCGAAGCCCATGCAGAGCGCCACATCCGCGATGGCGTACACGCTGCCGTACACCGAGGCGTGGCGGATGTCCACCAGGTACGCCATGATGGCCATCATGGAGGAGTCCACCATTCCTGGAGGAGCAAAACACACGTCACCACAGCGCCACACCAAGACAGGTCGCATCAGGTCAGGAGGTCAGGAGGTCAAGGTCACCGATAGCGAAGCCCAGGCCGCCGTTTGGACCAATCAGACCGTAGATACTGGTGGCGAAGGGAACCTGGGAGACGAGACGCATCAGAATCGCCATGAGTGGGAGACAAGATGGATGACGAGACGGTTAATCTGTGTTTGTGTTGATGAAAGTGGCTGTTGCCATGGTAACAGATGGGCGGGGCTTGGACTCACACACAGCAGGCTGACTCCGACGATGAACATTCCCACCATGGAGCAGAGCCACCTGCAGACACACACACAACCTGAAACCAGCCGGGTCGGGTCAGAACCGGGCCAGAACCAGACCAGAGCCTGGTCAGAACCAGACCAGGGTCAGAACTGGGTCGGATCACTTTCATTGTTTGGGCTTCCAGAGATTCAGTTTCAGGAAATACTTCTGCTCTGACCATCAGAACCACCAGCTCAGGTTCTGGACCAGAACCAGGAGTTCTGGTACTGACCGTCCCATCTTGTTGGCCAGAAGTCCGAACAGGTTGGTTCCGATCAGGTAGGAGATGCTGGCTGGGAGGAAAGCAATTCCTGCAACACACGGAGGACAGCCGATGGCCAATCAGAGCTCTCCGGCCGCAAGCTGAGATCTGATTGGCCAGAGGGTCGTACCGAGCTGCCACTTTGGGGAACACATGGTCTGCATCATCCAGATGGGCAGCGTGGGCTCCAAGATGGCCACACCCATGTTGGCGAAACACAGAGACCCTGCAGAGGGATGGAGGGATGGAGGGGAGGAGGGGTGGAGGGATG